>NC_042624.1:126307108-126323543 GCF_901001135.1 Rhinatrema bivittatum | reverse complement strand
CACTCAATTAACAAGTGTCCATTTTCCTAAACTGTATCTCAGCATGGGTTAAAGAAAAATTGTAAAATGAGCATTTTCCTAACCCATGCACAATTTCCCTTAACGCCTCCTTTTTACTGCAGTGCTCATTTGCCTACTGCATCATGTACCCAGGGGAGGAGGATGGGCATGCAGCGCATTTAAGACTAATCAGAGAAAGTTCTTTTTCACTCAACGCACAATTAAACTCTGGAATTTGTTGCCAGAGGATGTGGTTAGTGCAGTTAGTATAACTGTGTTTAAAAAAGGATTGGATAAGTTCTTGGAGGAGAAGTCCATTACCTGCTATTAATTAAGTTCACTTAGGGGTAGATTTTGAAAAACTGCGCGATCGCGTACTTTTGTTTGTGCCTGCGCGCAAACAAAAGTACACTGGATTTTATAAGATACGCGCATAGCCGCGCGTATCTTATAAAATCCGGGGTCGGCGTGCGCAAGGGGGTGCACATTTGTGCAACCTGCGCGCACCGAGCCCATTGCGCACTGCCTGTTCCCTCCAAGGCTGCTCCGATTTCGGAGCGCCCTCGGAGGGAACTTTCATTCACCCTCCCCCCAGCTTCCCCTCCCTTCTCCTACCTAACCCCCCCCCCCCGGCGCTATCTAAACCCCCCCCTTACCTTTGTTGGCAGATTTACGCCTGCTAAAAGCAGACGTAAATCTGCGTGCGCCAGCGGGCTGCTGGCGCTCCATCACCTGACCCGGGGGCTGGTCCGGAGGCCTTGACCACGCCCCAGGCCGGCGCCACGCCCCCAGGCCCGCCCCCGAAATGCCACTGCACGCCCCCCCCCACCCCTTTTACGAAGCCCCGGGACTTACGCAGGTCCCGGGGTTCTGTGCGCGCCGGCAGCCTATGCAAAATAGGTGCGCCGGCGCGCGAGGGCCCTGTGCGCGTAAATCCGGCCGGATTTACGTGCGCAGGGCATTTAAAATCCGCCCCTTAGTTTTTGGGTACTTGCCAGGTTCTATGGCCTGGATTGGCCACTGTTGGAAACAGGATGCTGGGCTTGATGGACCCTTGGTCTGACCAGTATGGCAATTTCTTATGTTCTTAATGTATTATTACTACTATTGCAAGTACTGCAAACAAAATCAGTGCATGCATAATTATATAAACCATTTGGATTCTTATACTCTACAGGAAACAGAAGCACGTGGCATTATAGTAAAAGAACTAGGGGTTACGAAATGAAACTCCAGGGAGGATAACTCAGAACTAATGTCAGAAAATATTTCTTCATGGAGAGGGTTGTGAATGCCTGGAATGCCCTTCCGGAAGAGGGGAACATGAAAACAGTCTAAGAATTCAAAGGGGCGTGTGGATCCCTAAAAAATGAAGGATGGAAATGAAGAAAAGGCTGCATGGGGTAACCTGCACGGAGCGGCAGTTACTGCCCTTAACAGAAACATGGGGGTAACCTGCACGGAGCAGCAGTTACTGCCCTTAATAGAAACATGGGGGGAATCTGCACAGAGCGGCAGTTCCTACCCTTAACAGAAACATGGGGGTAACCTGCACGGAGCGGCAGTTACTGCCCTTAACAGAAACATGGGGGTAACCTGCACGGAGCGGCAGTTACTGCCCTTAACAGAAACATGGGGGTAACCTGCACGGAGCGGCAGTTACTGCCCTTAAGAGAAACATGGGGGTAACCTGCACGGAGTGGCAGTTACTGCTCTTAACGGAAACATGGGGGGTAACCTGCACGGAGCGGCAGTTACTACTCTTAACGGAAACATGGGGGTAACCTGCACGGAGCGGCAGTTACTGCCTTAACAGAAACATGGGGGTAACCTGCACGGAGCGGCAGTTACTGCCCTTAACGGTAAACATGGGGGTAACCTGCACGGAGCGGCAGTTACTGCTCTTAACGGAAACATGGGGGGTAACCTGCACGGAGCGGCAGTTACTACTCTTAACGGAAACATGGGGGTAACCTGCACGGAGCGGCAGTTACTACTCTTAACGGAAACATGGGGGTAACCTGCACGGAGCGGCAGTTACTACTCTTAACGGAAACATGGGGGTAACCTGCACGGAGCGGCAGTTACTACTCTTAACGGAAACATGGGGGGTAACCTGCACGGAGCGGCAGTTACTACTCTTAACGGAAACATGGGGGTAACCTGCACGGAGCGGCAGTTTACTCTTAACGGAAACATGGGGGTAACCTGCACGGAGCGGCAGTTCCTGCCCTTAATAGAAACATGGGGGTAACCTGCACGGAGCGGCAGTTCCTGCCCTTAATAGAAACATGGGGGTAACCTGCACGGAGCGGCAGTTCCTGCCCTTAACAGAAACATGGGGGTAACCTGCACGGAGCGGCAGTTACTGCCCTTAACAGAAACATGGGGGTAACCTGCACGGAGCGGCAGTTACTGCCCTTAAGAGAAACATGGGGGGTAACCTGCACGGAGCGGCAGTTACTACCCTTAACAGAAACATGGGGGTAACCTGCACGGAGCGGCTGTTACTACTCTTAACAGAAACATGGGGGTAACCTGCACGGAGCGGCAGTTACTACTCTTAACAGAAACATGGGGGTAACCTGCACGGAGCGGCAGTTACTGCCCTTAAGAGAAACATGGGGGTAACCTGCACGGAGCGGCAGTTACTACTCTTAACAGAAACATGGGGGTAACCTGCATGGAGTGGCAGTTACTGCCCTTAACAGAACATGGGGGTAACTTGCACGGAGCAGCAGTTACTGCCCTTAACAGAAACATGGGGGTAACCTGCACGGAGCAGCAGTTACTACCCTTAACGGAAACATGGGGTAACCTTAACAGAAACATGGGGGTAACCTGCACGGAGCGGCAGTTACTGCCCTTAACGGAAACATGGGGTAACCTTAACAGAAACATGGGGGTAACCTGCACGGAGCGGCAGTTACTGCCCTTAACAGTAACATGGGGGTAACCTGCACGGAGCGGCAGTTACTACCCCTTAACAGAAACATGGGGGTAACCTGCACGGAGCGGCAGTTACTGCCCTTAACAGAAACATGGGGGTAACCTGCACGGAGCGGCAGTTGCTACCATAGGAAACTTGCTGGACAGACTAGATGGACCATGTGTTCTTTTTCTGCCATCAATACTGTGTTACTTTGTTACTATGAATTTATTAACAAAGGAAAATTAAGAAAATTAGTTTTTAGTAAATTATAACAGAAAACCACTAACTCCACCCTGTATCTCAGTTAAGTTCATTTCAAGAAAATTAAAAATTTGAGGTTTCAAAACTCCAGTCTAAATTCTGGCCAGAATATTTGCATAAATTCTCAGTTTAATCTCACTTGATAATTGAATACTTCAGACGAACCTCTCTGCGGTCCTGATGGTTTATGAAGCAGTTGCAGATACTTGGGGTCCAGCTCTCTGTGTACATTCAGGGTCAATTTGCCTCATAGAGATGATGACTGAACTCTCATAAAAAAAATTGTAGAAGTGTAAGGTAAAGTCACCTCAAAATATTGCAAACCACGACTTGTGTAAGGCACCAAAGACTCTGATTTTAAATTAGAGGTATCAGCAAGCCAGTGACACGGCTGGTCTAACGTGACCCCTGCTGGTCCTTTCATTAATTTACCTCAAATGTATCATGCAAGTCAGCAGTGTTCAGATTATTTTTCAATAGCAGATAAATACATCAAGGTATTAGTAACAAATCCAAAAGCCTGACATCAGCTGATGTTTTATTGTACAAAAAGCTGCATCAGTTTATTTTCTTATTATGTGAAATGGCATTCTCCGCAGACATGTGCTTATGTGCATGGATGACACCTTTTCAGATTATCTTTTTCTGATTATGTTCCCTGATGCAGTTTTTTTGTAAGACGAAACATCAGCTGACAAGAGTATATCTAAGATATACTATAGTCCCTATACCATGTTAAGGATTCCAGAGGCATGGATCATGTTGGGCTTTTTGATTTGTTACTAAGACCATCTTGATGTTTTTGTCTGCTATTGAAAAATAACTTAAATGTTTACTTTTGAACACTGTTGGCTTGCATGATACATTTAATGTAACTAGACTGGCAGAGATCAAGTTAGACCAACCAGATCACTGACTTGCTGAAGCCTCTATCTATATTAATTTAAAGTCCGTGTCTTTCAGACAAAACCCATAGTGGTTTTGTCTGAACTCTCCTAAGAACATAAGAAGTGCCAAGCTAAGTCAGAGCAAGGTCCATCCAGCCGACAGTGGCCAGTTCCGTTCACAAGTACCCAGCAGGTCCCCAATACCTGATTTGTTTCTTGTATCTCGCTCCCAGGATACAGTAAATGCTGGCTTTTCATTCTACCTGGCTAATAACTTCAGGAACTTGCACATCCTCTTTTCAACTCCACTATGTTACTTGCTTTGACCACCTCTGGCGACAGCTTCCAGAGCTCGATTGTGCACCGAGTGAAAAAATACTTCCTATGATTTCTTTTAAATTTGCCGGTTGCTCGTTTCATGGAGTGTCTCCTAGTCCTAGTGCAGGATGAACGAGTAAATAACCATTCCCTGTCTACCCGCTCCACCCCACTCATGAGTTTATACATTTTAATCCTATTCCTTCTCAGTTATCTCTTTTCTAAAGTAAAAGGCCTTAAATCTGTTTAGTCTTTCTCCGTAAGGGAGCCTTTCCATTACCTTTATTATTTTTGTTGTCCTTCTCTGAACGTTTTCTATGTCCGCTGCATCATTTTTGGGATGGGGGAGACAGAAGTGCAGGAGGTGCAGTCGCACCATGGATCTGTACTAAGGCATTAATTACATTCTCGGTTTCCTTTCCAAATAATTCCTAACATTCTATTTGCCTTTTTGGCCGCCACAGCACAGTTAGCCAAAGATTTCAAAGTATTGCCTGCAAAGACTCATAAATCCCTTTCCTGGTTGGTGACTCCTAACACAGAACCCAGCTTCCTGTACCTGCACTCGGGATTACTTTCCACTTGTGCACATTGCATTGCATCTGACATTTACAAGTCCAGTCTTTAGTCTCACAAGAGTCTTCTGCAGTTCTTCACAATCCACTGTTTTCATGACTCGAAACAATTTTGTGTCATCTGCAAATTTGGTGACCTCACTCATCATTTCTGTCTCCAGATTATTTACAAATATCTTTTATCCAGTTACCAATCCATAATAGGACACTGTTTCCGATCTTGTGACCTCCCAGTTTCCTGAGTAGTATCTCATGAGGGACTTAGTCAAATGCCTTCTGAAAATCCAAATACACGATATTAACCAGCTCAACTTTATCTGCATGTTTATTTACACCCCAAAAAGTCTAGTAAATTGGTACGGCAAGACTTCCCTTTCCAAAACCCATTAAACTATGTCTATTTATGTGGTCAGTAATTATGTCTTTAAAAATAGTTTCCACCATTTTGCCCAGCACAGATGTCTGGCTCACTGCTCTAAAGTTTTCTGAATCACCTCTGGAGTCCTTTTAAAAAACGAGCATCACCCTCTTGTCTTCTGGTGCTATGGCTGTTTTAAATGATAGGTTGCAAATCACTAGAAACAGGCCTCCAATTTCATTTTTTAGTTTCTTCAGAACTCTGAGGTGAATACCATCCAGTCCCAGTGATTTGTTGTTCTTTAGTCTGTCAGTTTGAGATATTATGACCTCCAGTTTCACAGCGATTCCATGTAGTCACTCAGTCATCATCATCAAAAAAATGTTTCTGGTATGGGTATGACTCTCATCAAAGACAGAGGCATAAATTCATTTAGTTTTTCTGCTCATAAATGAAATAATATTCCCTCTCCATTCTAAATAAAATCGTGAAAAATCTTTGTAAAGTTCCCTGTAATTAAATTAATCAAACGCTAACAGTGTGTAAATACTATTTCTTAGTACTGTGAAGCTAAATGGAAAATAAGCAAAATAAAATGTATCTAAAAAATCACTAATTCTTTTCCTAAATAAAAAAACGAAAGAAAAGTCTATACTTGTTCCTGCTGCCGGAATAGGAAAGCAGCAAAGAGAAAGGACATTACTTTTCTTTTCTCAGTCTGTAGCCAATCTGCAGATAAATCTCTCACCTCATGGCTACATCCCTGTATCTCTCCTTCTGTCTTTAAACAAAAGCATCCTTACTTTTTATACTTAATTAAAAAAGCTTATTAGTATTCAATCCCTTTCTTTGGCTTCCAGGAATGAATAGTAATGATCACTTACCTAGTCTGATGCAAAGATATACCATATATCATTTTAAATGAAATCAATAGCTGATAGGTTAATTATAATAAATTATACAGTGGTTGCCTTTTCCAGTAATGTCCACACAGTGTCAGTGTTGGCTTGGTAAGCAGAGGCACCAGCAGATACAGCAGCGACTGCTGCAGAATGGTCTGAACCAGTGACATCCTCATTCCTGTTGAATCACATGTGAACCCGCACGCTCAGTCCCCCAGGAGAATGAAGTACAATGGAAAAAGACGTGTCCTGGGTAAGGAGTGATATCTTATAAGTGGTCCGTGACTGAATGAATGGGCAGGTGAGATTTTTCTGTCATTGACTACTCTATTACTCTGTAAAATGCCCCCAAACCTGTGATTATAGCTCAGGACTACTGCAGTGCGTTCATCTTTCACCACTGACATGAAAGGGTGGCTTCAGTCGCTCAGTGTATGCAGCTGAATAAACCTTGTATTCATATCTCTGGATAACCTTAAACCTCCGCTGCTGGCTTTGACAGTTTAGGCCGCGTTCAAGAGATGAGAACAGATTTTTCCTCTTCTGCCCCAGCTTGCTTTTCCCTGCTGCAGTGATCGCCCTGTACGCACCCTGAGCCCTTAACTCTCTCTTTGCTGCTCTGCTTGCAGGCTCTGCAGTTCTTCTTCCTTATTCTCTGTGATGAGTAAGTGGAGTGCTGGGGGCAATGTGGCCCACCCTTTCCCCTTCCTGGCTACCAGTCCTGCAGAACCTGCTCCAGCAGCAAGGGCTTGCAGTGAGACAAGAAAACAAAAGCTGAATATTGAACTGCGCAGCAAACTGCTGCCATCTATAGGAAAACATTAGCCCTACTGTGGTTAAATTAGCACAATCTTCAGTCCTGGCTATAGTCCAATCATCTTAAACATTTGTATCTAAAGGGGAGAGAACCTGTCACATTTACTTACCTGATGAACAGCATTTAGACTGCACCTCAGGAGCTGCCTTGGGAAATTTACATTTATTTATGTAACAGCTTTTTTATACCGGTATTCGTGGGTACATCCTATCGGTTTACAGAGAACTAAATGAAAATACATAAAACAGGGAGGGAGAAGGGGAACAGAGTGAGAATGGAGGAAAAGCAAAGGCAGAAGCATGGAATAAAGAGAAATAAACAGCAATAGGTGAGCAGTTTATAAGTGATTGTAAGGGAGCGAAGAACATGGCCCTTCTTAAAAGTAGCCCAGATGCAATCTTGGGCAATGGAGCTAAAAATCACAAAAAATACAGCAGAAATCACACACTGCCATGATCCTCATCCTCTTACTATATAACATTCAAAACCTGTTTAATTCTTTTTAGGCTGTCCAGGGGATCCAGTTCCTTGCATCTGTAAAGAGAGTATCCTTGCTAGAGATGCAAATTCTACCTAATTGTAATTACACAGAACAATGTGTGTGAATATTGAACCCATCATGGCAGATATAAAAAAGGGTTGAATTTAGATATTCAGCAGCATAGCTCGTTCCTCTGGTGCAGCAGAAATGACACGAGGCAGAGGGCTCCTTGTAGACTCACCAATTTATTCAGGTATAAACTTTCAAGGACAGAGTCTGCTGGTATCTGACGAAGAGGACTCAATAAATTGGTGAGTCTATAAGGTGCCACCCGCCTCTGGTTATTTTTAGTACAAGTTGATAGCCTACAAATCTCTAGGGATGTCCTTTTCCAAACTGGGTGCTGCATATGCAATGTTATCATTATCAACACTATCTCACACACAGGCCGATTCAGTAAAGTCCGCGGGAGAGCAGACGAACAGCCCGCCTCTCCCGGAACGCGCGTGATTCAGTATGCTAATTAGGGCCCAGCGGTAAAACACAGGTAAAGGGATGCGCTAGGGACACTAGCGCATTCCCTAGCGCCTCCTTTTGGCCCGGGAGCGGATCGGCTGTCAGCGGGTTTTGACAAGCCGACGCTCATTTTGCCGGCGTTGGTTCTCGAGCCAGCTGACAGCCACGGGCTCGGAAACACGGACGCCGGCAAAATTGAGCGTCCGGTTTCGAACCCGACAGCCGCAGGCCAACTTCAAATTTATTTTATTTTTTTTACTTTTGGAAAGTTTTCGGGATCTCCGACTTAATATCGCCATGATATTAAGTCGGAGGGATGGCACAGAAAAGCAGTTTTTACTGCTTTTCTGTGCACTTTCCCGGTGCCCAAAGAAATTAGCGCCTGCCTTTGGTTAGGCGCTAATTTCTGAAAGCAAAATGTGCTGGCTTGGCTGCACATTTTGCTTTCTGAATCGCGCGGGAATAACTAATAGGGCCATCAACATGCATTTGCATGTTGCGGGAGCTATTAGTTTCAGGGGATTGGACGCGCGTTTTCGGCCCCTTACTGGGTAAGGGAAAACGCGTGTCCAATGGCCGATACAGTACAGTGCGCTCTGTCGGAGCGCACTGTACTGTATCGGCCCGAATGTCGGCTTAATATATTGTCCTCCTGGCTGCCTTTCATTAAACTATTCCCCATTTATTGAATCTCTTGCCGCATCAAATGTGGACATAGGCAAGAGATTGTGTTAAGTGATTTTTATTTACAAATAGACAAATGTTGCCACCATTGCCTTGTGAGAAATTTTTAAACACAATGGAAGCAAATAGACCAGAGCCCAAACCCATAAATGTGCTCATACCATTGACCCGCATTTTTTAAAAATCATTTTGTGCTTTTGATTAGACCTCTTGACCTTAGCTTAATCAGGTACCTGGTCAGTTAATGTGTTAATCACTCTCTCGTTTATTTCCTCACTGAACCAGAATCACCATCTTGTATAAGATTGTTATTACCCTAAGCATAGTCATATTGCTACAGAACTATTGCAAGCCTATTTGATCCTTTTACTATCTGAATTTGCTCCCAGTGGATACATCAGCTGTGGTTGAGGCCTGGTCATGAATTCTTCAAAATACATTTCATGTCTCAACACTTAGAAAAAAAAAATTCACCAATGGAGATCTCATAATGTGCCAAACATGCTTTATTTTGACCTGGAGATCGGTCATCATTGGATTTGGAAGCTTATAGCTTACAATTAACAAGATATAGATCCATGACTGATGAGCAAAAAAGTCCTACTATTATCTAAGGATTGAAGAAGCTGGGAAACAGCCCTTGTGAGCTTTTTTTGCACCATTAGATATCTAATATATAGTTGTTGACAGGTGATCTTGCTGCTGACTCCTCATTTTGTGTGCATTTTACATCTTTTTTTTCACTGACAAGTCGGCAAAATCTATTCCAGGTTTCCACCTGAGTTTGCTGATAGAGAAAGGGTACAAAATGAGACCAATTTAATCCTGTATCCAAGGACGAGATTATTCATTGTCATATCCAGGACATTCATATTCATGACTTCTGAATTGGTTGCCACTGTCTTGTGTAAGATCTTGTGATGGACATTGGTGACTTTATCTCACAAGCTTTCAATGTTCCTTGAGCAATATTTGTCTATACAGTTAAAATGGGCCTCAATTCAACCAATTTTTAAGAAACCATCTCTAGATCCATCCTATCTTACAAATTACTACACCTATTTTCTCTCTCCTTTTTTTGGTAAAATTATAGTGTGCTAAATGAGTTTTTAGAAGAGCATGCAATTTTGGATCAATACCAGTTTGGTTTTTGCAAGCCATTCACTACTGAGACTATTGTTATCCAGTTTAGATATATTCAGGCGAGGGATTGACCAAGGCCAGAACTATGTATTAGTTCTAGTTGATATATCATCAGACTTTGACATGCTTACCCATCTTACTATCCTGTCCTAGTGCTGTTGGGATCTTGAAGTAGTATTGAAAAGGTGTTCATTACAGATCAGATTCAGCAGGAAGGACTCGTTTGCAAGAGTTATTCAGGTATACAGAAGGCATGGAGGTTCCACAAGGTTCAGCCCTGTCAGTGCTTCTATTCAGTTTTACACTTCTCCTATCTGGAAGTTGCAATCAGGCCTAGGAGTGTGGGACCGAGTATATGCTGACGATATTAAATGCTTCATACCTGTCTTATGCACATGCTTTTCATCTCTCTGCAATAAAGGCAATGGCTCTGTTTTAACAATAAGTTGGCTCTTAATGTGGATAAAATGGAGGGATTGTCCTTAATAGATGTCCATTGGTCCACACTCCCTCCACCTTTCATTCTGAAGTGAAAATTTGTGTTTCACTAGCGTCAGACTTCTTATTACATACACAAGTTAAAGGCGTGGTAAGGGCAGACTTTTTCAGGCTGCATATATTGCACAGACTGAAACCCTTGTGAGCCTCTAAGGTTTTTTGTGCTGTGCTCCAAGCTTTGGTTCTTACCAGCTTGGACTACTGCAGCGCCACTTATATCAGTATTTTGGAAAAACACCCTGAGAGCATGATAAACTGTTCAAAATGCAGTTATGCAAATATTAACTGGGAACCAGTCTTAGAGATCGCATTACCCTGGTTCTTTTATTTACTTGTTCTATTGGTTGCCAATATAATGCAGCAGTAAACACAAGGTGGCATGATCATCCATAAATTGCTGAGAACCAATGTATTATCTTGGATTTGTGCAATGTTATGAGTTTACAAACATCCTCAGGCATCAAGATCTGCCCACTGTGGCTTCCCCACGGCTTCTCATCTCACTGGGACTGCTCAGAGCCTTCTTGGTAGCTGGGCTGATTCTATGGCATACTTTACCTGAAACATTGCCTGCTATGACCTGCACAGTGACATTAAGAAGCAGTTGAAGGCTTTTCTAGTCAGGCAGGGGCAGGTGTTTAAGTGAGTAAATAGCATGGTTGACTAGCATCTGCTTGAGTAAGAACCTGGATTTTGATGCTAAATTTGAAAGCAGTATTTTAATTTTGTGGCTTCCTGTGCATTTGCTGCTTATTTGGTCTCTCATAGTAGTGGTGGTGATTTTTGTTTTAATGTCAGACGTTGTCATCTGTCATGTAGTTATTAGTTTGACTCTTTGTATGTACCCCACCTTGAACTATGGACATGTGCAGGTAACACATTTTTTAAATGCATAAACACGTGCTGCAGGCCAAGATGTTACCCTTTTAGCACAAATGCTATTGAAAGAGCGCAGCTAAAAAATGCATTGCGGGTTACAGATGGAGCAGATAAGCTGTTGCAACAGCAGGCATTATGGGAGATGTGGAGAAGAGGAGGAGGTGTCAGGAGTCACTAAAATACACTTGAGCATTTAAAAAATAATTTTGCTTTTATTTACATAGATTTTCCAAGTAAAGATTTCACAGAGGACTCTTGTACACTTTAAAAATATGCAAAGCACAATTTTGTCACAAATGGAAATGTGTCCATCTCACAAATTCTTTCCCATCGCCATGATTGTACACAAATGTTTCACTGCATGTGCTCCGTGTCCTGCATGGTCTCAGAACTGTCCAGTCTGCAAGACAGGTGTCACAGCAGAGACAAGGTTTTAGCAGGTGAAGGAGGCATCAAGAGGGAACTACGAGGGATGGTCAGGAAGCAGCTTACTCTCATAAATACTTTAATGCAACTCAGCAACCTTTCTAGCTCTGATAGAGCCCTTATGAGATGGTCACTCCTACTGGTGTGGATGGACACAATGAAAGGCACTGGAGTAGCTTTAGTGGATGGGGCACACAGTGCTGGTGTTGGTCCCCTGTAGTCTGTTATCTGGTATTCAGCAATGGTCATTCTTGTGGTTAGTCTGTCCAATGCAGGACCCTGCTGTGTTTGCTGATTGTGCTTCAGCTGCAGGTTTGAAGGCAGGGTGGTGTCTTCTGTTCTGGTAGCCTCAGCAGAAAGAGGGCTAAAAGAAATATCTGCCTACCCTTGCAGCTGAAGAACATCTGGAAGTAGTGCCATTGCTGTATTAGTTCATTTGATTGCAAGGAATTTCCTTTCTGTGAAATTTGGAAGGTCATCTCTGAGATTGACACCTATATTACAGGGTGAATGGAAATATTTGAAATACTTTTAAAAGGGAATACAAATTAAAGTCAATGTCCATGAGAAATTTGTGCAGTCTAATATCTCTCATATTCTGCTCCAGCCGATCAATGTTGCTTCTCTTCAGGAGCAGAATACATCTTTGATTAGAGATAAAATAACATAGGACAGTTGAATTTGCTGAAAATATGGACAGGAGCATAACTTAGGAGTGGTCTACTTCCCCAGTTTGGAAGGAAATTGTTCCTGTGGATCTGTTTAAAAAGGCATCTGTGGGAGAATTTGAAATCCCCAGATGAGGCTGCGCTATCACAAGGGTCTCTTAATTCCAAATGCTAGGCGGAAGTGGAGGAGGAGATGGGGGAACAGTTATCTATCCTTATTAGATTCTCAAGAGATCGCAGCGAAGGAAGTTGGGTCCACGTTGATGGTGTGCTTTGCTTTGGAAAATACTATTCACCAACCAACCTCGTTTCCTTTGTGCAACAATTCTACAACTCCAAATGTCAAGGAAACCCCTTGATATGTGGTTTGTATGCAAGTCGCTATTTATGGAACACCACTCTGTGGCTGACTTATTTTAATAGCTCCCGTGTTTTATTCTTTAATTTTCTTATTCAACAACTCTTCATTTTCAATTTTTATTCAATTATCTGTGCTTTTGTTTCCTGGCGTACGGTCTGACCCACCAATAACTTGTCATTATTTTTTCTTGAGTACTTATCTTGTTTTCAAGATGCTGATTGCTACCGCTACTTATGGGTTCAGCTCCGCCTGCCCTGCAATGGCCATGTTTCGGCAACACTCTGCCTGCCTCGGGGACCACGGCGCCACTCACTTTAAAGATTTGATACGCGAGAACAAATGATGTGCTTTTTCAATGGTGGACCCGGATTTCGGACACAATAGAGTTTTTCCCGTGGTCCCTGAGGCAGGCAGATTTCCTGGGTATCATCATGCTGCATGCTGAATTTTAAATTGTCATCCAATTGATTCAACTACACACAAACCAAAACCTCTGTAGAGAAGTATAATCTGACAACCAAATGAAAAAAATTGATAATTTATCCATGCCACAATTTGATGTCAACAACCCAATCAGAATTAAATAAAATGTCGTTCTTCAAAATCTGAACATACAAATTGGCCATATCTGGTACCATTGTGACCCCCATGGCAACTCTTTGTATCTGCATGTAAATTGAGAACAGAAACAAAAACAATTCTGTGTCAATGCCAATATCAGTGGGCAAGGTCTTTGAGACACAACTTTCTCACCATTATCCACCCTTAAGGGGAATGTTCGTGTACGGTGATTCCACATCTAAGTTTATCAGAAAACAATCCTCTGGAAGGTCCAATATGTCCTATTAGAGTGCAAGCATGTGAGAGGTATCCTGTATAAACGGCTGTGCCTGCACCACAAAAGGGTTCAAAAACATGGACAAAGTTTTTAAAATGGTCCCTTTTCCAGATACAATGGGCCAACCAGGAGGATTGTGAAAGTTCTTGTGAATCTTGGGTACAGTGTAAAAAAAATAGAAATGCTTGGAAAATCCACCTTTAAGAAATGGGCTTCATTTGAAGAAAGAAACCCCGCACAAAGTCCCTGGTTGAAACACTACTTCAATTTTATTCTGAATAGATGGATTAAGATTGGCAGCCATAGGTTGACAATAACAAATGTCACTTAATTGACATTGTATTCAGATACATACTGGTAGTTTTGTAGACCGCGGCCCCCATCCTTTCCTGTTGGCTTGAACCACCACATTGCTGTTACCTGCTAGTATTAAAAGAGCCTGTAACTCCACTCATTTCAAATTGCTGTACTGTTTAGAGCATTTTTGATGTATCAACATCTGTAGCTGTATCAGATCATGCAAAACCAACTCCATAAAAGTAGAAAAGACAAATCTATTGGTCCTGGTGACCATATAAATTGTGGATGTACCTCTGAAGTATCCATCATACATTCCCTTTCTTTTGAAAAAAAAACCAAACCTAATTTATAATGTACGAAAAATCTGTATAAATCCACCCGACATTGAACCAGGTCATGTCTATTAGAAGGGACAAAAGACAGCCCCTTGAAGACTTGAGAACCGTTGCTTGTGAGCCTGGAGGATTTAGTCAAAGCAATTAACATAGTGGGGTTCAAAAGAGGAAAGGACTGTACACCTTGGAGCAGGTGCACTGCATCTGGGAAAAGGGGGAGGCTCTGGAGCTTGGAAAATGACAGGCTGTGTACTGTGTCCGGGAAGAGAGAAAACAGGGAAGGGGAAATGAAAGAGATGATGGGGTGAAGACAGAGAAGGGTGGAGGGAAGAAGGGACCCTGCAGTTCAACATGGCAGAGCTTTATGAATCAATTACTTACTGCAAAGTCAATACTTTGTGTAATACTAAATAAAAATGTCATTGTATCATGTTTGTATGTGAGTTTTTAAAGCATGAAAATGATGCCCCACCCGACCAGTGATCATTTATTTATTTATTTATAAGCTTTCATATACCGATGAACGTTGGGAACATCTCATCGGTTCACAATAAACAGAATGCAGCTAAAAGAGCTTTACAGTGAAACAGAGAACAATATGCATAAAATTACAATAAAGCACATAATGACAATATAATGGTACGATTGATCATATACACAATTAAATAATATGGCTAGTAAAGAATGGGAGAGACATGTACTTGCTTGTTTATGATGCCGATTGACGGAACAGGAGCCATCTGATGACAAAGAGTTTAGCGATTGACGGCTGGAAGCTGCTTTCGCCGCCGGCTGCCCCCGGGAGGCAGGGAAGCCGCGGTGGGCGCCTCGGGAGGAGGGGAGAGAGGACTGGGGCTGCTGGAAGCATGCAGTAAGTTTACTTTTGTTACAATTTCTATTTGCTTTAATAACATGTCGAGTCGATTTTCGCCCTGCGCCTTGCTTCGGGAGGGGGGAGAGAGGACTGGCAATCCCCGATGCCCGAGCGTAGGAGAACCATCCACTGCCTGGTACCTGTCATTTCAAATATCATTTGAAATGACAGGTACCAGCGCACCCAGGATACTGTATAGGCGCTGTATAGCGCTCTATACAGTAAAATGGATTGCGCTTCATGGACACGGCTTGCATTTGCGTCTAATTTAAATACTGTATCGAGCGGTATGTGATCTGAACTGTGCGCGCGGCAAACGAGCAGGCACCCGGCACTGCCGCACTTTTTCTTACGCACCCTTACTGTATCGGCCTTTGAATGCTTGCTGGAATCAGTTTCCTGATTTTGCCCTCTCCTTGATTTTTATTTAGATTTTTTATACTCTGCTTTTCGGCACTACAAAGTGGTCCTCCAGGTTTGCATCAACAATTAGATCACCATGTTCCACTTCAGCAAGCAAGGTGGCACGGAATCATTCAGCCTGTGCAGGGAAGCAGTAATGATCTGGCACTGGGTTGTCCAACATCAGATTCACTTAACAGCGATTTATCTCCCAGGCGCCTGCAACCAACTCATGAACACCCTGAGCAGATGGCTGCATCCTCAGGCGTTGTCTCTTCTCCTGGATGTGCTGCACCAGATCTTTGCTTGGTGAGGAGCACCAACTCTGGATCTCTTCACTTTTGATTTCAACCAGAAGCTACCAAATTTCTGCTCCAAGATTCATTCACTTCAGAGACTGCACCTGCCATTGTCATTCCATGGGCCAATGACATCGTATATGCTTTTCCTCAATTGTATCTCATCTCCAGGGTGAATTTTAAGCTCCAGAATGTCTGGGATACAATGATCCTCATTGTCCCATTATGGACCAGGTGAATCTGGCTTTTGTGGCTCTTGCGGTTATCATTTGCCTTCCCCTCTTTTTTACCCTTCTGACATAGATTCATGGCACTCCTGATTCATCCGAATTTCACGTATCTCACTCTGATGGCTTGGATGCTGAAAGCCAATTGTTGGCCTCTGTCTTCTTCCTGCCATTCAAGCAGTGTTAATAGCAGCAAGGAAGGCCTCCACTAGAAGATCCTATAGCAATAATTGGACAAGATTTTCTCACTGGCGTATATGACAACGAGCAGACCCTTATAACTGCTCTGTTCCTAATAGTTTATGCTACTTCCTTGCCCTCTGTCAAACAGAACTGAAATTCTCTTCCATCAGAGTCTGTCTGTGCATCATTTTGGTTTATCATCAGCAATTTGATGGCAAACCTGTGTCTCAGCATATTCTCATGTCTTGGTTCATAAAAAGACCTCTTACAT
>NC_042624.1:126214840-126307095 GCF_901001135.1 Rhinatrema bivittatum | reverse complement strand
GGGTGTCAATTACTGCCCCCAAGTATCCGCTCTTCCTCAGGCGAGTCCTCTCAATGGCCAGACCGTAAGAGAGAATAGAGCTGGATCCTCGTGGAGATTGGTCCCTGTTGGAGCAAGTCTCTGTGTGGAGGTAGCGGCAGGGGGCTCCCTGTCAGCAGTCTTCGCATGTCTGCGTACCACGGTCTTCTTGGTCAGTCCGGGGCCACTAGAAGTACTGGTCCCCTGTGGTGTTCTCTCTTGTGGTTGATTGCGTCCAATAGGAGCCACAGCGGGAAGGTGTATAACAGTCTCCTGTGGCCAGGTCTCTACCAGGGTATTGATTCCCTGGGACTGGGGTTCCCGCCTGCAGCTGAAGAAGCTGGGCACTTGGGCATTGGACCGGTTTGCCAGGAGGTCCATGGTTGGTGTTCCCCAATGGTTTACTATCAATTGGAATGCTGTGGTCGACAGCCTCCATTCTCCTGGGTCTAGACTTTCTCTGCTGAGGTAATCCGCAGCGACGTTGTCTTTCCCTGCATGTGGACCCGAGATCTCTTGAAGGTTCGCTTCCGCCCATGACATTAGGGGGTCTATTTCCAGAGACACCTGTTGGTTTCTGGATCCCCCGACAGTTGATGTAGGCCACTGTTGTGCCGTTGTCTGACATTACTCTGACCGATTTGAGTTTGAGTCAGTGACAAACCGTAGGCAGGCTAGTCTGACTGCCTGGGCTTCTAGGCGATTGATGTTCCATCCCGACTCTTCTTTGTTCCATTGCCCTTGGGCAGTTAGCTCCCGGCAGTGTGCTTCCCCATCCTCGTAGGCTGGCGTCCGTGGTGAGCAGGATTCCAGGTTGGTGAGGATAGTCTCGTTCCCTGGCTCAGATGGCCTTCTTGTAGCCACCATCGTAGTTGGGTCTGAACTTGTCCGCTGCTGAAGACGTACGGTGTAGTTCTGGGACAATGGATTCCATCGCGATAGTAGTGAGCGCTATAGGGGTCTCATGTGAGCTCTTGCCCATGGCACTACTTCCACTGTGGATGCCATGAGGCTGAGGACTTGTAGGTAGTCCCATGCCGTGCAGCGAAGTTCGCTCAACAGGGTTCGCAACAGGGTCATCAGTTTTGATCTCCTTGTCTGTGTCAGGATGACCTTGTCTTGTTTAGTGTCGAACCGGACTCCCAAGTATTCTAGAGATTGGGAGGACTGCAGACAGCTCTTGTTTGTGTTGACCACCCACCCGAGGCTCTCCAGTAGAGTTTTGACTCTGTTGGTCGCCTGGTGGCTTTCCTCTGGGGATTTCGCCCTGATCAGCCAATCGTCTAGATAAGGGTGTACGCGGATTCCTTCCTTCCTCAGTGTTGCTGCCACCACCACTATGATCTTGGTGAACGCCCGGGGTGCTGTGGCTAACCCGAATGGTAGTGCCCGGAACTGGAGTGATAGTCCAGGATCGAAGCATAGAAAACGCTGCTGCTCTTGATGGATCGGAATGTGTAGGTAGGCATCCGACAGATCCAGGGATGTAAGGAACTCTCCCCAGTTGTATCGCCCTTATTACCGAGTGTAGGGTTTCCATGCAGAAGCGAGGAATCTTCAGGTGACGGTTGACCGCCTTGAGGTCCAGGATGGACCTGAACGTTCCTTCTTTCTTGGGAACGATAAAATAGATGGAATAATGTCCAGTATTTATTTGTTGTGGAGGCACCGGTGTTATAGCTTCTAAGGCTAGCAATCTGGTCAGTGTAGCTTCCACTGCTATCCTCTTGGAAGGGTTGTGGCAGGGGGATTCCACAAACTTGTCCGGAGGGAGGTGGTGGAAATCCAGGTAATATCCCTCTCGAATGATGGATAGGACCCACTTGTCCAAAGTTACCTCGACCCATTTTTTATAGAATCTGGCAAGTCTGCCCCCTATGGCTTCTTCCTTTGGACGGGTCGGCTGATTTTCATTGTGGGGTGCAGCTGGGGCCTGGACCTCAGCCGGCTCACCTTTTGTTGTGCTTGTTCCGAAAGGACTGGCTCCTGCCTGCGGGGCGAGCCGCTTGATATGTGCTTCTGTATAGGTTGAAGTACTGTGATCCTCTGCCCCTGGAAGTTCGGGGAAGGGTCGCTGGTTTCTCTTATTCCTGTCCTCCGGTAGCCGCGGTAGTGGGGATTCACCCCATTTGTTGGCTAGTTTCTCTAGTTCGCTTCCGAACAGGAGGGTTTCCTTGAAGGGCATCCTTGTGAGTCTCGTTTTGGAAGATGCGTCAGCTGACCAGCTTCAGAGCCAGAGTTGTCTTCTGGCTGCCACGGTGAATGACACTCCTCTAGCTGCGGTGTGCACCAGATCAGAAGTGGCATCCGTGAGGAATGATACTGCTGGTTCCAGGGCTTCCCCAGGAGTGTTGTTCCTGGTCTGTGATAAGCAGGCCCGTGTCACCACGGCACAGCAGGCCGCGATCTGTAAAGACATAGCGGAGACGTCAAAGGACTGTTTGAGGATGGATTCCAGACATCTGTCTTTAGCATCTTTGGTGCTGCTCCTCCCTCCACTGGGATAGTAGTGCACTTCGAAACCGCGCAGACCATGGCATCCACTTTCAGACATGCCAGGTGGTCTTTGGCGGCTGGGTCCAGAGGGTACATGGCTGCCAGAGCATGCCCCCCTTTGAATGTAGTCTCCGGGGCATCCCATTCCAGGTCAATTAGCTGCTGGATGGCTTGTAATAGTGGGAAATGACGGGAGGTCTGACAGTCCCTCTAAGTAGGGGATTCGTCTTAGGTTCCCCCGAGGCACTTGTGCCCGGGACAGCAAGCTCTTTCAAGCTGTGTGTGACCAGGTCTGGAAGCTCGTCCTTGGTGAAGAAGCGCCTCATGGTCGGTGGGGTTCTGTCCCCGGAGGGAGTTCCCCTTCCTCCAGGGGTTCTGATTCCTCATCTGAGTTGTCCGTGTCCCTGAAGGTGGGGCTTCTGGGCGGGGTAATCACTTCCCTGGGCATACAGGGTCCCGGGATGTTGAGGTCCTCTGGTGGAGGTTGTGGCCGTATTATCGGAGGCTCCGGTTGCATGTGGACGAAGGTAAACAGGCCTTTGAAGAATTCCACCCAGGAGATAGATGCTGGGTCTAAATTAAGAGGCGCTGCGTCCCTGGGGAGCCCCGTTTGAGGGAGGGTCCTGCTGGGAGACGCTAGGTCTGGCGTATTGTTTGAGGAGCTAGAACCCGGTACCGGCTGGGGAGGGCCATGGGCTGGATCCCCCAGGGCCTCCTCGCTCTGTATACACAGGGCGGAGGCCTCCTCATGCTGTGCAGAGGCCCTGAGCCTTGAGCTTCTTTTCCGGTGGTGCCATGGCTTTGTGTGCGTAAAATACAGTTATGCGCTCCGGTGCGTCGAAGTTGTGCGCATAGGATTGGTATGCGCTCAGGGAGGTGAGCGTGCTGTTGTGCGCCCAGATCGAAGGTATGCGTCTGGCACAGTAAGCGCGTGGCTGTGCGCTCAGTATTTGGGCGCACAAGGTATTTGTGCACACGGGTCGGCGAACAGATTAAAATGGTGATTGTGACCAGGCGGACAATATGGTGACCACCTCGGAGGGTCTCCACGCGGGAAGACCCTCTGATCTGACCAGGGTCTAGCCCTGCTAGGGCAGATCAACCCAGTGGCACCCTGTGCGATTCCTCGAGCTTCGGAGACTTTTAAATAGATTTCTACCTTACCTTGTCTCGGCACTTCCCGGTCTCGTTCCAGGCGGTTTCCGGCTGCGGGGGAAGAGGGGAAATACCTTCACACCCGCTAGAGGTTGCGCCCGCCGCCTCTCAGCCTCACCCGATGTCGGGGGCTAGGTCCCTGCCGAGGGTCAGCCGCCAGACCGAGGCACCTCCGAGGGATCGCGGAAATCACCTCGGGAATTCTCAACTGGGGGAGGGACCCAATGGGTGTCACCGCAGGAGAGCGGGGCTCGTCTGTAGAGGTAAGATTTCTTCTTGTTTTGGGTTTTCTTTGTAAAATTTACTATAACGCTGTGCGAGCGAGCAGATAGTCCCTAACTGCTATGGAGACGGAAAATACTGAAGAGCTGCACTTCCTGCAGGGGTCTATGTACTAGGCTGACGTCAGATTGAAATCTGATCCGTCTCCAACTGCTATCGGAGCACACTATACCCATTGGTCCTGAGTCCATCTGCTACACGCTAGGAAAACATGTTTTAATACATTGAAGTTGGTAAGGGTCTCCAGGGACATCACCTCAGCTACACTGCAATGCTAAGCTGCTTTTATGTTCCCTAGTTACATCATGTGTGTCCTCTCACCAGCTTTTCTGCCCACTACTGCTGACGTAGAACACTATACAACCTTCTAGCACGCTACAAAAATAAATCAGACAGGACTCTGAGCACAGACAGCAGACTCCTCTCGGCTATGTCCACCAAGCCTGCTTGGGGTAAGATCTCCAAATGGGTTGATTTTGCACCTATCCTGACAAGAATGAACCTTACTCATAAGTCAGGATATATGATGAGTATGATCTTCAATTCACTGCTAAACATTTGCACTGTGCAAACAGTGCCTCCTCCTGGAGCCCACAGGGTGTAATATGCACAGGAAGCAAGTCTAGATGCACCTGGAAATTCTTATTAATCAGGCCAGGGGCTCAGAGAGGCCATGGTGGGGCCTTGCGCCTCTTTACCTGCTGTAAGACAGAAGCAGCAAACTTCAGATTCTCCACAAAAGTCATTTCCATCTCTGCAGCTAGAGATTTCTGTCCGCTCCTGCAGGGACGCGTCCTGCCATGATGTGTATCCTGTGAGGGGCAGAAGAATCCTGCTGAACGCAGCCATCAGCACAACCTGCTCCAGTGGGGGATATGGGAGTGGGATCTGAACACAAGTAGTGCCATTCTGGGTCAGACCAAAGGTCACTTCAGCCCAACATCCTGTCTCTGACAGTGGCCAGTCTGGGTCGCCTAGAAGTACCCAGCACACCCCCCAATATGAAAGTCTGTTTCATATTACAACCCAAATGCTGGCGCTAGTAATTAAAAAGGAACTAGCACACACTTTACAGTAAACTAGGGGTGGAAGCAGACAGTTGCTTAGGAACACACGGTTTGCACCTCATCCTCTCACTGTAACATGGCACCCCTGACCTCCGACCTCATCCTCCTCACTGTAACGTGACACCCCCTGACCTCCGACCTCATCCTCCTCACTGTAACGTGACCCCCTGATCTCCGACCTCATCCTCCTCACTGTAACGTGGCACCCCCTGATCTCCGACCTCATCCTCCTCACTGTAACATGACACCCCCTGACCTCCGACCTCTCTCACTGTAACATGACACCCCCTGACCTCCGACCTCATCCTCCTCACTGTAACATGGCACCCCTGATATCCGACCTCCTCCTCCTCCTCACTGTAACATGACACCCCCTGACCTCCGACCTCATCCTCCTCACTGTAACATGACACCCCCTGACATCCGACCTCATCCTCCTCACTGTAACATGACACCCCCTGATCTCCGACCTCCTCCTCCTCCTGTAACATGACACCCCCTGACCTCCGACCTCAACCTCCTCACTGTAACATGACACCCCTGACCTCCAACCTCATCCTCCTCACTGTAACATGACACCCCCTGATCTCCGACCTCTCCTCCTCTGTAACATGACACCCCCTGATCTCCGACCTCCTCCTCACTGTAACACGACACCCCCCCCGATATCTGACCTCCTCCTCCTCACTGTAACATGACACCCCTGATATCCGACCTCATCCTCCTCACTGTAACTGACACCCCCTGACCTCCGACCTCATCCTCCTCACTGTAACGTGACACCCCTGAGATCCGACCTCATCCTCCTCACTGTAACGGACACCCCTGATATGACCTCATCCTCCTCACTGTAACGGGACACCCCCTGATATCTGACCTCATCCTCCTCACTGTAACATGGCACCCCCTGACCTCCGACCTCATCCTCCTCACTGTAACATGGCACCCCCTGATATCTGACCTCATCCTCCTCACTGTAACACGGCACCCCCTGATATCTGACCTCCTCCTCCTCACTGTAACGTGACACCCCCTGATATCTGACCTCCTCCTCCTCACTGTAACGTGACACCCACTGATCTCCGACCTCCTCCTCCTCCTCACTGGTAACGTGACACCCACTGGATCTCCGACCCCCCTCCTCCTCCTCACTGTAACGTGACACCCACTGATCTCCGACCCCCTCCTCCTCCTCACTGTAACGTGACACCCACTGATATCTGACCTCCTCCTCCTCCTCCTCACTGTAACATGACACCCCTGATCTCCGACCTCCTCCTCCTCCTCACTGTAACGTGACACCCCCTGAGATCCGACCTCCTCCTCCTCACTGTAACGTGACACCCATGATATCTGACCTCCTCCTCCTCACTTGTAACATGACACCCCTGATCTCCGACCCTCCTCCTCCTCCTCACTTGTAACGTGACACCCCACTGATATCTGACCCTCCTCCTCCTCCTCACTGTAACATGACACCCCTGATCTCCGACCTCCTCCTCCTCACTGTAACATGACACCCCCTGATATCTGACCTCTTCCTCCTCCTCACTGTAACATGACACCCCCTGATATCTGACCTCTTCCTCCTCCTCACTGTAACATGACACCCCCCTGATATCTGACCTCTTCCTCCTCCTCACTGTAACATGACACCCCCTGACATCTGACCTCCTCCTCCTTGTAACATGACACCCCCTGATATCTGACCTCCTCCTCCTTGTAACATGACACCCCCTGATATCTGACCTCTTCCTCCTCCTCACTGTAACATGACACCCCCTGACATCCGACCTCATCCTCCTCCTCACTGTAACATGACACCCCCTGACATCCGCCCTCATCCTCACTGTAACACGACACCCCCTGATATCCGACCTCCTCCTCCTCACTGTAACATGACACCCCCTGACATCCGCCCTCATCCTCACTGTAACACGACACCCCCTGATATCCGACCTCCTCCTCCTCACTGTAACATGACACTCCGATATCCGACCTCCTCCTCCTCACTGTAACACGACACCCCCCGATATCTGACCTCCTCCTCCTCACTGTAACGTGACACCCCCTGATATCTGACCTCCTCCTCCTCACTGTAACGTGACATCCACTGATCTCCGACCTCCTCCTCCTCCTCACTGTAACGTGACACCCACTGATCTCCGACCCCCTCCTCCTCCTCACTGTAACGTGACACCCACTGATCTCCGACCCCCTCCTCCTCCTCACTGTAACGTGACACCCACTGATATCTGACCTCCTCCTCCTCACTGTAACGTGACACCCCCTGATATATGACCTCCTCCTCCTCACTGTAACGTGACACCCACTGATATCCGACCTCATCCTCCTCACTGTAACATGACCACCCCCTGACATCCGCCCTCATCCTCACTGTAACACGACACCCCCTGATATCCGACCTCCTCCTCCTCCACTGTAACATGACACCCCGATATCCAGACCTCCTCCTCCTCACTGTAACACGACCCCCCCTGATATCCGACCTCCTCCTCCTCACTGTAACATGACACCCCCTGACGTCCGACCATCATCCTCCTCACTGTAACATGACACCCCTGACGTCCGATCTCATCCCCAACTTCTAATCTCATCCCTCACTGTAACATAAAGGAAAATTGGTTCTTACTAATTTTCGTTCCTGTAGTACCTTGGATCAGTCCAGACTCCTGGGTTTATTCATCCCTGCCAGTAGATGGAGGACAGAGAAAGTTTTACTGACACTGCCTCATAAACCCCAGTGCCACCTGCAGTTCCTCAGTATTTCTCTGTCTCCAGCAGATGGCAGAGGCTGTGAAACCTGCAGTTCTGATTTTTCTTTGACTCAGACATGGAATCTGCCCCAGGTACTCCCAGCATCTTCAAAGTCTGGGAAATCAGGGCGGTAGTTCATCTCTATAAGAGAACCGCAATATAGTCCTATAGGGAGGAATTTTCCCATCCTCCAGACAGTCAGGATCTGTCTCATCATCAGAGCCCTCTGGATTCCTGTCGGGAATACCCACAGCTAAACGAGGAATATTTCAGCACTTAAACGTAGTAGCAGAAGCGGGAGAGTCCACCACCTGAGGATCTAACCTGACAGGATTGGATGGCGCTGAGGACTGCAATACTTGAAAAATAATTCTACCCATGCCAAAACCAGGAGGCACTTGTGTGGCGCCCACTGAGCTGCCATCCCCTGCTGAAGAAAAGGTCAAGGGAGTTCCAAGATCAGGCATTCCTCTGGACATGTCCTTAGCCAGGCCATCATCAGGCTTAGTAAAGTCAGAGGAAGATAATTTCTCCCTGATCCTCTAAGCAGTGCTGACGCATGTTAGAAGGCACTCCAGGCTGAGATGCCCGGATATGACAGATAGCACAAAGAGAAAGGGGCTTAGGTTTTCTACTCACTGGCGGCATAAGAAAATTGGTTCTTACCTGCTCATTTTTGTTCCTGTAGTACCAACGGATCAGTCCAGACTCCTGAGTTTATTCATCCCTGCCAGCAGACGGAGACAGAGAAAAGCCTCGCTGATACTGCTTGATATAAGCCCTGGTGCCACCTGCAGTAGATCAGTATTAATCTGTACCCAAGCCAAAAAATATTATGCGCCGAAAACTTTATTAAAAATTTGTAAAAAACTTGTAATGTATGAACAAACTAAGAACAGAAGTATGCTGAAAGGATTATAGCTGAGCCGAAGGCTCTCCCCCTCCAACCCGGGGGGGTTCTGGACTGATCCGTTGGTACTACAGGAACGAAATTTAGCAGGCAAGAACCAATTTTCTTTTCCCTGTACGTACCCGACTCCTGGGATGTACCAAAGCTTCCTAGAGAGGGTGGGACCTGGAGAGCCCCGCTCGCAAGACACTTTCACCAAAAGACCAGGAACCCGAATTTCCCAAATCCAATCGGTAATGCCTCGCAAAAGTATGCAGCGATTTCCAAGTCGCCTCCCTGCAAATCTCCTCTGGAGACACCAACTGGACCTTCGCCCACGAAGCCGCCCGAGTCGAGTGGGCCCGCAAACCCTCAGGAACTTGACGGCCCTTGAGAATATACGCTGACCCAATAGCCTCCTTAAGCCACCTAGCAATAGTTGCTTTGGAGGCATGGGCACCTTTCTTCGATCCGCTCCATAAAACAAAAAGATGATCTAACCGTCTGAAATCATTAGTAACCTTGAGATAATGAAGCAAGGCCCTGCGGACATCCAACAGCTTAAGCTCCCAAGCATGCTGCATAGAATCATCCAACTCTGTAAACGCTGGGAGCTCGACAGTCTGATTAACATGAAAGGCAGAGACCACCTTCGAGACAAAGGAAGGAAACTGTACACAACATGACTCCAGAATCAGATATTTGAAGGAACAGGTCCCTGCACGATAAAGCCTGCAATTCAGAAATCCTCCTGGCGGAACAGGTGGCCACCAAGGAAAACGACCTTGAGAGTCAAAATCCTTAAGGGTCGCGCTCCGAATTGGCTCAAATGGAGCATCACACAATAATCGCAGAACAAGATTAAGGTTCCAGGGGGGACAGACCTTCCCCACCGGAGGACGCAAATTCTTAACTCCCTGAAGAAGAAACCTCTGTACATCCAGATGAGAAGATAAGGAGTAACCCTCAATCTTCCCTGCTACTTGTACCCTAAGAGAAGTAGCAGGGAAGTGCTACTTGTACCCTAAGAGAATTAAAAGCAAGGCCTTTAGCTAAACCCTCTTGTAGGAAAGACAATATGTGAGATATCGAGGCACGAACCGCCTGTATCCCTCGGTCGGTACACCAGGCCTCAAACACTTTCCAAACCCAACCATATGAGAGGGAGGTAGACTGCCACCTAGCCTGCAAAAGCGTAGTGATCACCGGCTCTGGATATCCTCTTCACCTCAAGCAACGCCTTTCAAAAGCCAAGCCGCTAGACAAAAGCGATCTGCCTGGTCAGAAAATACAGGACCCTGACGGAGAAGATCCGGAAGATGACTGAGGCAAAGTGGACCATCCACAACTAGATTGATGAGATTTATTTATTTATTTAACATTTTTCTATACCGAACTTCATGACAAGCTTCATATCAGGCCGGTTTACATCAAACTTAGGGGTTAACTGAACATAACCATATAACAGGAAGGCCGAAGCGCACTACAGTCAATGCGGCCACTCTGGAGCTACTAGGATCACCTTCCCGGGGTGCTTCTCTATGCGGCGTAACACCTTGCCCACTAGATGCCACGGAAAACATAAAGCAGGATCACCCAAGGCACTACCAGAGCGTTGACCCCCTCGGCCCCATACTCCCTCCTGCAGCTGAAAAACCGAGGAGCTTTCGCACTGAGCCGAGTCACCATCAAATCGATGTGAGGCCAACCCCACGTCTTCCGGATGAGCCGCATTGCGGACTACGCCAATTCCCACTTGCCTGGATTTAAGCTCTGACGACTGAGAAAATCGGCCTGGATGTTGTCGAAGCCTGCGATATGAGACGCAGCTAAGTGAACCAAGTACAGTTCCGCCCAGAAAAACAGCTCTGAGCTTCCAGGGCCATCCCCTGGCTCTTGGTGCTGCCCTGACGTTTGACGTAAGCTACCGTCGTTGCATTGTCTGACAGAACCCTGACCGATTGACCCTGAACAAGAGGGAGGAAGGCTCAAAGTGCCTGCCGCACAGCTCTGGTCTCCACCGATTGATAGGCCACGAGGCTTCTACCGCTGACCAAGTGCCCTGGGCCGACTGCCGCTCGCAGACGGCCCCCAACCCCAATACTGATCTACTGCAGGTGGCACCAGGGCTTATCAGGCAGCGTCAGCGAGGCTTTTCTCTGTCTCCATCTGCTGGCAGGGATGAATAATCCCAGGAGTCTGGACTGATCCGGGTACATTCAGGGAACAGTCCATCAATACATTTAACAGGCGACTGAAGAGGTGCATCGTGCGTCCAGCTGAATTCACGCTGAAACAATTTAGGGGCTCAAAAGTTAGGCGTCCCAAGACCATACACTGCAAAACTAAGCGCACTGTCACTGGGCACACAGTCTGTTAGAATGTGCGCGCATGCCCAAAAGAACCTGGGCACACAATTCGGAGGACAGCCTGTCGCGCTTACGCAGACCAACATCCTGTAGAGGGCAGCGAACGCACAGAAAAGCGCACGAAAACACCGCTGCGGCCTACCATGCAGCACACAGAAAAAGCCTAACAGCAAGGCTTAGCCCACCCAGTACCCTTAACCCCCACGGGAGTCGGAACAGCGCACGGAGACTGGAGGAAGTCCTACCAACTCCTCTACTCCGCCTTTTTTTTTAAATTTAAACTTACCTGAGCTCAGCCTTCCCAGCCGAGTACAGAGACTGTCTCCAGCTGCGGGAGGAGATGGCATCTGCCATTGCTGCTGTGCTCAGCTTCCTGAACCCGCTGCCTTTCAGCTGTCCAAGCAGCTAAGCCCATGCCAGCTGAAAAACCAGCTACAGGACCAAGGCACTCATCTGAGAGACCATAGAAATCACCTCAGGAATTCTCAACTGGGGGAGGGACCATTTGGCATCAATGCAGGCGAGAGGGGCGATTAAATTTTTTTTTTTTTTAATTTCTCCTATTAAAATCTAAAGCAATCCCGAGTAGGGAGATGTACGTCCCCCAACGTCTGGAGACAGAGGATACTGGCAAGCTGATGTCACTGCAGGAGTCTACATACTGTGATTTGCTCCATCTCCATCTGCTGGTAGAGGTGCTAATTTTCGTTCCTGGAATAGCACAGATCAGTCCAGAGCCTCGCCCTATTGAAAGACCGATACATCGGGTATGTGTATCATACTGAAAAGTCCTGTCGATATTGTTAACTTTCAGGGGTTTTGATCCCTGCTGTGGACATAAGGCCTCTTCCTTTATTCCCCTGATCATGTAGAGGAGGGAGTTAGGTTAGCTTTTGACTTTGTCTACATCTTGGCTTGGGTACAGATCAGTACTGAGGGACTGCAGGTGGCGCTCTCAGATATGTAGCAGTGCCTGAAAAGTTTTATTCTCTGCCTCCATCTGCTGGTAGGGAGGCAAAACCCCACTTGTCTGGACTGATCTGGGGTATGAACAAGAACAGTTGTTACTCATATAAAGGAAATGCCTTATCCCCAACTATCTCCCAAATTACACAGTGCCCAGAATAGCTGAGACTTGGGGGCCTGTCTCTCTCCTTTACTCTCCGGCCCAGGCATCAGGAGAGTAGGGCTGGTGGAACAGCTTCTCCTGCTGCTGCCAGCACCTCACAACCCTCTCCCCATTCCCTCCCTATTTCAAGGATACATACTATAACGTGTCTTTTTCTTTACCTCTCCCAAAACTTATGATAAGTCACACCTGAATCTGGTCTTTAAAAGTCATTGAGAATCTCACTATGGGCCCTAAGTGGCAATGAGTGCAAGTCTCATATCCACAGAAATATCCTCTCTTTTTCTCAACGTATTTCTCATTCTCTTTGTTTGTTTTCCCTAATTTTGCAAAGTAAGAGTTCCAAAGATAGAATAAATAGCAAGTGCTCGTTCAAAAAGCCCTTCTACTGCAATTTTATTTATTTATTTTATTTAAAAATGTTTATATACCGCCTTTACAATTCAAAAAGAATCAAAACTGTTCACAGCAAACATACATAATAAGATAAATAAAAGAAAATTAAAAAAATCATAAAACAATACAAAACTAAAAAGACAGTCATGCCCTGCAAAATTAAACATAAACTAAATTGGGTCTATATTATAGCTCAAAGAAAAAATGATTGTAAAAAGAAAGTAAATGAATATTAACTTTGAGAATTTATAAATGGACCGTATGCTTTCTGAAATAGGTATGCTTTTAATGATTTTTTAAACTGTTGTGTAGATGGAATAAGATGGCATGCAAGGTTTGAAACATGAAATCCCATTCCAGCCTGTCAAATACTTTCTCTGTATGGAGACTGAAAAGCAGAGACGGTGTTTGCTGTACTCGAGAGAGGCTATGATTTTGCAGACATTAGTTATCGAATAGCGCCCTTTAACAAACCCTTCACCAATCCACCTGGGTATGAGCTTCCCAATCGATTTGCCATAATCTTTGCATCTTTCTGCGGAAGTTCAGTAATGAGATCGGAAGATAGGAGGCCGGGGCGGTTAAATATCGGCCCAGTTTAGGTATTACTGATATAGCTGCCCTGTTTGGTGCTAAAGGGAAATGTGCCAGTTGGATTAATTGCTTATCTGAGGTGCCCTGCACAAGTCAGTATCTCATTCTGGAATGAGATGTCAGAGGTACAGCAGTGCATTCCTAAGGAGAGCTAGAGACTGGTACCTCTTGCAGTCCAATGCTTTTGCGTACTTTACAGCTAGTGCCAGACCCTTCCGAAACTCCTCCTGGCGCCCCGGAACAGCACCTAAACCCATCTCACCCTTCTCCAGGTCACCTGAGAAGAAGTGCACGGAGAGAAACAGAGTTAGCAAGCAAGGGAACGATCTGGGTGCCTGGCCCAGCTCTATGCACTTGCACACAAGCTCTGCACATACAACCAGGCATCACCAGGTAGTGCCAAGTGCAAGGATTAGTGAGGGGGAACCCATCAGTGACAGTAAATAACCTACTCTGACATTTTCTGAAATGCACTGGAGGATATTTCCCCCCCATGCCCTCCTTATCCCAGCTGGAAACCAGACCGACACCATGCCCTCTGCCTCATGGACCGATGCTGTCTGGAACCACAGGGTTTTAGGTACTGACCCAAAGAAAGCACACACACACACACCCTCCTCGCACAGCCTGGGACCTGACAAACGCTACTCTCAAGGATATAAAGGTTTTACATACACATATCTGTATCTAGACATACACGCACAATCTTCCCACACTCATAAAAGTATTCCTCGCAGTAGCCTTTGGGGTCAGTCCCTATTCTGATCCAGCGAGCAGTTAGGCTGACTGCCTTGCTTCTTGTTCCCACTTGGGTCCTTAGTGCTGATCCTGACAGCCATGTGCTGCTGCTCTGCTCCATTTGCACAGAGAAGCTGGGTAGAAATGCTCCTTACTAGAGTGGACATAACCAGTACTCTGCAAAGCACAAACCACTAACCCACAGCCCCCATCTCTCAAACACCATATACCCCTCCCCCATGTGACACCCCTCCCCCAAACACCATAAACTCTTCCCCCACTCCCCAACCATCAAATACCCACCCTGCACCCCTCCCCCAAACACCATAAACCCTTCCCCCACTCCCCAACCATCAAATACCCTCCCTGCACCCCTCCCCCAAATACCATAAACTCTTCCCCCACTCCCCAACCAAATACCCACCCTGCACCCCTCCCCCAAATAACATAAACTCTTCCCCCACTCCCCAATCATCTACCCACCCTGCACCTCTCCCCAAATACCATAAACTCTTCCCCCACTCCCCAATCATCAAAAACCCACCCTGCACCCCTCCCCAAACACCATAAACCCTTCCCCCACTCCCCAACCATCAAATACCCACCCTGCACCCCTCCCCCAAATACCATAAACTCTTCCCCACTCCCTGCTCCACACCCCCAACTATCATGTACCCACCCTGCACCCCTCCCCCAAAATACCATAAACACTTCCCCCACTCCCCAACCATCATCTACCCACCCTGCACCCCTCCCCCAAATACCATTAACTCTACCCCCCACCCCAACCATCTACCCACCCTGCACCCCTCCCCCTACCAACATAAACCCTTCCCCCCACTCCCCAACCATCATATACCCACCCTGCACCCCTCCCCCAAATACCATAAACTCTTCCCCCACTCCCCAACCATCATCTACCCACCCTGCACCCCTCCCCCAAATACCATTAACTCTTCCCCCACCCCAACCATCATCTACCCACCCTGCACCCCTCCCCCAAATACCATTAACTCTTCCCCCACCCCAACCATCATCTACCCACCCTGCACCCCTCCCCAAATACCATAAACTCTTCCCCCACCCCAACCATCATCTACCCACCCTGCACCCCTCCCCCAAATACCATTAACTCTTCCCCCACCCCAACCATCATCTACCCACCCTGCACCCCTCCCCCTAACACCATAAACCCTTCCCCCCACTCCCCAACCATCATCTACCCACCCTGCACCCCTCCCCCAAATACCATAAACTCTTCCTCCACTCCCCAATCATCATCTACCCACCCTGCACCCCTCCCCAAATACCATAAACTCTTCCCCCACCCCAACCATCATCTACCCACCCTGCACCCCTCCCCCAAATACCATAAACTCTTCCCCCACTCCCCAACCATCATCTACCCACCCTGCACCCCTCCCCCTAACACCATAAACCCTTCCCCCCACTCCCCAACCATCATCTACCCACCCTGCACCCCTCCCCCAAATACCATAAACTCTTCCTCCACTCCCCAATCATCATCTACCCACCCTGCACCCCTCCCCCAAATACCATAAACTCTTCTCCCACTCCCTGCTCCCCCCCCCTCCCCCCTCCTATAGCGACCCTGCCCCCCGCGCGTGCGCTGTACCCGGCGGGGTGTTGAGCAGCACGAGCCGCACGCGGGCCCTCTCCGCGCTCTCCTGCAGCGCCGCCGCCTCCCAGGCGTAGGGCCAGGCCGCTTCCACCGCTCGGAAACCCGCAGCTCCCGCCGCCTGCAGCCGCCCCGGGAGGTCCTGCACCTCCCGGAACAACCAGGACAGGTTGGCCGAGAAGCGCAGCGGGGACATTGGGAAGGGAGAGGGGACCGGAAGTACGAGAGAGGGGACCGGAAGTACGAGGCGGAGAGCGGATTACGGGGGGGGAGGGGGACAGAGACCGGAAGTACGAGGCGGAGAGCGGATTACGGGAGAAGGGGGACAGAAACCGGAAATACGGGAGGGGAGACAGACCGGAAGCACAGGGGTAGGAGGAGGGTGGGCGGGAAGTACGGAAGCTGAAGGGTAAGCGGCCCGGCCCCCCGTCCTGGAGGAGGAGGAGGAGGGGCGCTGCTTCACTTCTCTCATTTCTTCTTTCTTTGTCGGCGGAAAGTGAGCGAGGACCCCGGAAGGGCGATTGCGATGCCAGCCCGCATTGCATCCTGCAGGAAACCTCCGCCGACCGGCAGAGGTTTCCCGCATTGCATCCTGCGGGAAACCTCCGCCGACCGGCAGAGGTTTCCCGCATTGCATCCTGCAGGAAACCTCCGCCGACCGGCAAAGGTTTCCCGCATTGCATCCTGCGGGAAACCTCCGCCGCTGACCGGCAGAGGTTTTCCGCATTGCATCCTGCAGGAAACCTCCGCCGACCGGCAAAGGTTTCCCGCATTGCATCCTGCAGGAAACCTCTGCCGACCGGCAAAGGTTTTCCGCATTGCATCCTGCGGGAAACCTCCGCTGCTGATCGGCAGAGGTTTCCCGCATTGCATCCTGCAGGAAACCTCCGCCGGTCAGCGGAGGTTTCCCGCATTGCATCCTGCAGGAAACCTCCGCCGACCGGCAGAGGTTTCCCGCATTGCATCCTGCAGGAAACCTCCGCCGGTCAGCGGAGGTTTCCCGCATTGCATCCTGCAGGAAACCTCCGCCGACCGGCAGAGGTTTCCCGCATTGCATCCTGCAGGAAACCTCCGCCGACCGGCAGAGGTTTCCCGCATTGCATCCTGCAGGAAACCTCCGCCGACCGGCAGAGGTTTCCCGCATTGCATCCTGCAGGAAACCTCCGCCGACCGGCAGAGGTTTCCCGCATTGCATCCTGCAGGAAACCTCCGCCGCTGACCGGCAGAGGTTTCCCGCATTGCATCCTGCGGGAAACCTCCGCCGCTGACCGGCAGAGGTTTCCCGCATTGCATCCTGCGGGAAACCTCCGCCGCTGATCGGCAGAGGTTTCCCGCATTGCATCCTGCGGGAAACCTCCGCCGCTGATCGGCAGAGGTTTCCCGCATTGCATCCTGCGGGAAACCTCCGCCGACCGGCAGAGGTTTCCTGCATGCTGACCAGCAGAGGTTTCCCGCATTGCATCCTGCAGGAAACCTCTGCTGACCGGCAAAGGTTTCCCGCATTGCATCCTGCAGGAAACCTCTGCTGACCGGCAAAGGTTTCCTGCATGCTGACCAGCAGAGGTTTCCCGCATTGCATCCTGCAGGAAACCTCCGCTGACCGGCAAAGGTTTCCCGCATTGCATCCTGCAGGAAACCTCCGCTGACCGGCAGAGGTTTCCCGCATTGCATCCTGCAGGAAACCTCCGCTGACCGGCAGAGGTTTCCCGCATTGCATCCTGCAGGAAACCTCCGCTGACCGGCAGAGGTTTCCCGCATTGCATCCTGCAGGAAACCTCCGCTGACCGGCAGAGGTTTCCCGCATTGCATCCTGCAGGAAACCTCCGCTGACCGGCAAAGGTTTCCCGCATTGCATCCTGCAGGAAACCTCTGCTGACCGGCAAAGGTGCATCAGGAAAGAGACTGAGACCAAACTCCCTGTACCAAGCCTAACGCTGCCTCCCGTGCAGAGCGAAGTCACAGCTTTGCAAACGTCCCCTACGCCACAGCCTCCACAGGATCATCTTTGATGGGAGGAGGCAAATCAACGCTAGGAAGTCAGTAACACCAGTAAATACACTGGGAAAGCCATTTGAACAAAGTCTGCTTCCGCACACATAAACCCGGCCTGTCATGGGGAAGAATTTGTCCTAGCGAGGCAAATGTGCAATGCAACACATCTTCTGCAGAAGCAGGAGGTGGAGAATGAGAAGAAGGCAGAATACTGGATTGATTGAGATGAAAGGAGGAAACAACTTTAGGAATATACTTCGAGTGAGTTCTCAACATGAGCTCGTCAGGGAAGTTTATTTAATACCTATTAATAATGTCAATGTAAAGCCTGTTGCTAAGTTATTGTTAAATGTAAACCGCGGTGATGTATTTCTTTACGTACTGCGGTATATAAAAACCCTTAAATAAATAAATAAATAAATAAATAAGTAAGTAAGTAAGTAAGTAAGTAAGACAGACATGGGTGTAGGGCAGATAGATGACCAGATGACCAGAGCCTGACCTGCCTGGCAGAGGTCACCGCAATGAGAAAGATCAGTTTCCAGATGAGGAATCGCAAATCGGTAGACTCCAGCAGCTCAAAAAGAGCCTTCGTTAACTGTTCAAAGATGAGATTCAGATCCCACTGGGGTGCCAGTAGCAACATTGAAGGGTTGAGATGCAAGAGGTCTTTTTATGAACCAAGACATGAGAATATGCTGAGACACAGGTTTGCCATCAAATTGCTGATGATAAACCAAAATGATGCACAGACAGAATCTGATGGAAGAGAATTTCAGTTCTGTTTGACAGAGGGCAAGGAAGTAGCATAAACTATTAGGAACAGAGCAGTTATAAGGGTCTGCTCGTTGTCATATACGCCAGTGAGAAAATCTTGTCCAATTATTGCTATAGGATCTTCTAGTGGAGGCCTTCCTTGCTGCTATTAACACTGCTTGAATGGCAGGAAGAAGACAGAGGCCAACAATTGGCTTTCAGCATCCAAGCCATCAGAGTGAGATACGTGAAATTCGGATGAATCAGGAGTGCCATGAATCTATGTCAGAAGGGTAAAAAAGAGGGGAAGGCAAATGATAACCGCAAGAGCCACAAAAGCCAGATTCACCTGGTCCATAATGGGACAATGAGGATCATTGTATCCCAGACATTCTGGAGCTTAAAATTCACCCTGGAGATGAGATACAATTGAGGAAAAGCATATACGATGTCATTGGCCCATGGAATGACAATGGCAGGTGCAGTCTCTGAAGTGAATGAATCTTGGAGCAGAAATTTGGTAGCTTCTGGTTGAAATCAAAAGTGAAGAGATCCAGAGTTGGTGCTCCTCACCAAGCAAAGATCTGGTGCAGCACATCCAGGAGAAGAGACAACGCCTGAGGATGCAGCCATCTGCTCAGGGTGTTCGTGAGTTGGTTGCAGGCGCCTGGGAGATAAATCGCTGTTAAGTGAATCTGATGTTGGACAACCCAGTGCCAGATCATTACTGCTTCCCTGCACAGGCTGAATGATTCCGTGCCACCTTGCTTGCTGAAGTGGAACATGGTGATCTAATTGTTGATGCAAACCTGGAGGACCACTTTGTAGTGCCGAAAAGCAGAGTATAAAAAATCTAAATAAAAATCAAGGAGAGGGCAAAATCAGGAAACTGATTCCAGCAAGCATTCAAAGGCCGATACAGTAAGGGTGCGTAAGAAAAAGTGCGGCAGTGCCGGGTGCCTGCTCGTTTGCCGCGCGCACAGTTCAGATCACATACCGCTCGATACAGTATTTAAATTAGACGCAAATGCAAGCCGTGTCCATGAAGCGCAATCCATTTTACTGTATAGAGCGCTATACAGCGCCTATACAGTATCCTGGGTGCGCTGGTACCTGTCATTTCAAATGATATTTGAAATGACAGGTACCAGGCAGTGGATGGTTCTCCTATGCTCGGGCATCGGGGATTGCCAGTCCTCTCTCCCCCCTCCCGAAGCAAGGCGCAGGGCGAAAATCGACTCGACATGTTATTAAAGCAAATAGAAATTGTAACAAAAGTAAACTTACTGCATGCTTCCAGCAGCCCCAGTCCTCTCTCCCCTCCTCCCGAGGCGCCCACCGCGGCTTCCCTGCCTCCCGGGGGCAGCCGGCGGCGAAAGCAGCTTCCAGCCGTCAATCGCTAAACTCTTTGTCATCAGATGGCTCCTGTTCCGTCAATCGGCATCATAAACAAGCAAGTACATGTCTCTCCCATTCTTTACTAGCCATATTATTTAATTGTGTATATGATCAATCGTACCATTATATTGTCATTATGTGCTTTATTGTAATTTTATGCATATTGTTCTCTGTTTCACTGTAAAGCTCTTTTAGCTGCATTCTGTTTATTGTGAACCGATGAGATGTTCCCAACGTTCATCGGTATATGAAAGCTTATAAATAAATAAATAAATGATCACTGGTCGGGTGGGGCATCATTTTCATGCTTTAAAAACTCACATACAAACATGATACAATGACATTTTTATTTTGTATTACACAAAGTATTGACTTTGCAGTAAGTAATTGATTCATAAAGCTCTGCCATGTTGAACTGCAGGGTCCCTTCTTCCCTCCACCCTTCTCTGTCTTCACCCCATCATCTCTTCTTCATTTCCCCTTCCCTGTTTTCTCTCTTCCCGGACACAGTACACAGCCTGTCATTTTCCAAGCTCCATAGCCTCCCCCTTTTCCCAGATGCAGTGCACCTGCTCCAAGGTGTACAGTCCTTTCCTCTTTTGAACCCCACTATGTTAATTGCTTTGACTAAATCCTCCAGGCTCACAAGCAACTGTTCTCAAGTCTTCAGGGGCTGTCTTTTGTCCCTTCTAATAGACATGACCTGGTTCAATGTCGGGTGGATTTATACAGATTTTTTCGTACATTATAAATTAGGTTTGTTTTTTTTTTCAAAAGAAAGGGAATGTATTGATGGATACTTCAGAGGTACATCCACAATTTATATGGTCACCAGGACCAATAGATTTGTCTTTTCTACTTTTATGGAGTTGGTTTTGCATGATCTGATACAGCTACAGATGTTGATACATCAAAAATGCTCTAAACAGTACAGCAATTTGAAATGAGTGGAGTTACAGGCCCTTTTAATACTAGCAGGTAACAGCAATGTGGTGGTTAAGCCAACAGGAAAGGATGGGGCCGCGGTCCTACAAAACTACCAGTATGTATCTGAAATACAATGTCAATTAAGTGACATTTGTTATTGTCAACCTATGGCTGCCAATCTTAATCCATCTATTCAGAATAAAATTGAAGTAGTGTTCAACCAGGGACTTTGTGCGGGGTTTCTTTCTTCAAATGAAGCCCATTTCTTAAAGGTGGATTTTCCAAGCATTTCTATTTTTTTTACACTGTACCCAAGATTCACAAGAACTTTCACAATCCTCCTGGTTGGCCCATTGTATCTGGAAAAGGGACCATTTTAAAAACTTTGTCCATGTTTTTGAACCCTTTTGTGGTGCAGGCACAGCCGTTTATACAGGATACCTCTCACATGCTTGCACTCTAATAGGACATATTGGACCTTCCAGAGGATTGTTTTCTGATAACTTTAGATGTGGAATCACCGTACACGAACATTCCCTTAAGGGTGGATAATGGTTGAGAAAGTTGTGTCTCAAAGACCTTGCCCACTGATATTGGCATTGACACAGAATTGTTTTTGTTTCTGTTCTCAATTTTACATGCAGATACAAAGAGTTGCCATGGGGGTCACAATGGTACCAGATATGGCCAATTTGTATGTTTCAGATTTTGAAGAACGACATTTTTATTTAATTCTGATTGGGTTGTTGACATCAAATTGTGGCATGGATAAATTATCAATTTTTTTCATTTGGTTGTCAGATTATACTTCTCTACAGAGGTTTTGGTTTTGTTGTAGTTGAATCAATTGGATGACAATTTAAAATTCAGCATGCAGCATGATGATACCCAGAAATCTGCCTGCCTCAGGGACCACGGGAAAAACTCTATTGTGTCCGAAATCCGGGTCCACCATTGAAAAAGCACATCATTTTGTTCTCGCGTATCAAATCTTTAAAGTGAGTGGCGCCGTGGTCCCCGAGGCAGGCAGAGTGTTGCCGAAACATGGCCATTGCCGGGCAGGCGGAGCTGAACCCATAAGTAGCGGTAGCAATCAGCATCTTGAAAACAAGATAAGTACTCAAGAAAAAATAATGACAAGTTATTGGTGGGTCAGACCGTACGCCAGGAAAACAAAAGCACAGATAATTGAATAAAAATTGAAAATGAAGAGTTGTTGAATAAGAAAATTAAAGAATAAAACACGGGAGCTATTAAAATAAGTCAGCCACAGAGTGGTGTTCCATAAATAGTGACTGCATACAAACCACATATCAAGGGGTTTCCTTGACATTTGGAGTTGTAGAATTGTTGCACAAAGGAAACGAGGTTGGTTGGTGAATAGTATTTCCAAAGCAAAGCACACCATCAACGTGGACCCAACTTCCTTCGCTGCGATCTCTTGAGAATCTAATAAGGATAGATAACTGTTCCCCCATCTCCTCCTCCACTCCGCCTAGCATTTGGAATTAAGAAGACCCTTGTGATAGCGCAGCCTCATCTGGGGATTTCAAATTCTCCCACAGATGCCTTTTAAACAGATCCACAGGAACAATTCCTTCCAAACTGGGGAAGTAGACCACTCCTAAGTTATGCTCCTGTCCATATTTTCAGCAAATTCAACTGTCCTATGTTATTTTATCTCTAATCAAAGATGTATTCTGCTCCTGAAGAGAAGCAACATTGATCGCTGGAGCAGAAATATGAGAGATATTAGACTGCACAAGTTTCTCATGGACATTGACTTTAATTTGTATTCCCTTTAAAAGTATTTCAAATATTTCCATTCACCCTGTAATATAGGTGTCAATCTCAGAGATGACCTTCCAAATTTCACAGAAAGGAAATTCCTTGCAATCAAATGAACTAATACAGCAATGGCACTACTTCCAGATGTTCTTCAGCTGCAAGGGTAGGCAGATATTTCTTTTAGCCCTCTTTCTGCTGAGGCTACCAGAACAGAAGACACCAGCCCTGCCTTCAAACCTGCAGCTGAAGCACAATCAGCAAACACAGCAGGGTCCTGCATTGGACAGACTAACCACAAGAATGACCATTGCTGAATACCAGATAACAGACTACAGGGGACCAACACCAGCACTGTGTGCCCCATCCACTAAAGCTACTCCAGTGCCTTTCATTGTGTCCATCCACACCAGTAGGAGTGACCATCTCATAAGGGTTCTATCAGAGCTATAAAGGTTGCTGAGTTGCATTAAAGTATTTATGAGAGTAAGCTGCTTCCTGACCATCCCTCGTAGTTCCCTCTTGATGCCTCCTTCACCTGCTATAACCTTGTCTCTGCTGTGACACCTGTCTTGCAGACTGGACAGTTCTGAGACCATGCAGGACACGGAGCACATGCAGTGAAACATTTGTGTACAATCATGGCGATGGGAAAGAATTTGTGAGATGGACACATTTCCATTTGTGACAAAATTGTGCTTTGCATATTTTAAAGTGTACAAGAGTCCTCTGTGAAATCTTTACTTGGAAAATCTATGTAAATAAAAGCAAAATTATTTTTTAAATGCTCAAGTGTATTTTAGTGACTCCTGACACCTCCTCCTCTTCTCCACATCTCCCATAATGCCTGCTGTTGCAACAGCCTTATCTGCTCCATCTGTAACCCGCAATGCATTTTTTAGCTGCGCTCTTTCAATAGCATTTGTGCTAAAAGGGTAACATCTGGCCTGCAGCAGGTGTTTATGCATTTAAAAAATGTGTTACCTGCACATGTCCATAGTTCAAGGTGGGGTACATACAAAGAGTTAAACTAATAACTACATGACAGATGACAACGTCTGACATTAAAACAAAAATCACCACCACTACTATGAGAGACCAAATAAGCAGCAAAATGCACAGGAAGCCACAAAATTAAAATACTGCTTCAAATTTAGCACAAAATCCAGGTTCTTACTCAAGCAGATGCTAGTCAACCATGCTATTTACTCACTTAAACACCTGCCCCTGCCTGACTAGAAAAGCCTTCAACTGCTTCTTAATGTCACTGTGCAGGTCATAGCAGGCAATGTTTCAGGTAAAGTATGCCATAGAATCAGCCCAGCTACCAAGAAGGCTCTGACAAGTCCCAGTGAGATGAGATAGCCGTGGGGAAGCCACAGTGGGCAGATCTTGATGCCTGAGGATGTTTGTAAACTCATAACATTGCACAAATCCAAGATAATACATTGTTTCTCAGCAATTTATGGATGATCATGCCACCTTGTGTTTACTGCTGCATTATATTGGCAACCAATAGAACAAGTAAATAAAAAGAACCAGGGTAATGCGATCTCTAAGACTGGTCCCAGTTAATATTTGCATAACTGCATTTTGAACAGTTTATCATGCTCTCAGGGTGTTTTCCAGAATACTGATATAAGTGGCGCTGCAGTAGTCCAAGCTGGTAAGAACCAAAGCTTGGAGCACAGCACAAAAACCTTAGAGGCTCACAAGGGTTTCAGTCTGTGCAATATATGCAGCCTGAAAAAGTCTGCCCTTACCACGCCTTTAACTTGTGTATGTAATAAGAAGTCTGACGCTAGTGAAACACAAATTTTCACTTCAGAATGAAAGGTGGAGGGAGTGTGGACCAATGGACATCTATTAAGGACAATCCCTCCATTTTATCCACATTAAGAGCCAACTTATTGTTAAACAGAGCCATTGCTTTATTGCAGATAGATGAAAAGCATGTGCATAAGACAGGTATGAAGCATTTAATATCGTCAGCATATACTCGGTCCCACACTCCTAGGCCTGATTGCAACTTCCAGATAGGAGAAGTGTAAAACTGAATAGAAGCACTGACAGGGCTGAACCTTGTGGAACCTCCATGCCTTCTGTATACCTGAATAACTCTTGCAAACGAGTCCTTCCTGCTGAATCTGATCTGTAATGAACACCTTTTCAATACTACTTCAAAGATCCCAACAGCACTAGGACAGGATAGTAAGATGGGTAAGCATGTCAAAGTCTGATGATATATCAACTAGAACTAATACATAGTTCTGGCCTTGGTCAAATCCTCGCCTGAATATATCTAAACTGGATAACAATAGTCTCAGTAGTGAATGGCTTGCAAAAACCAAACTGGTATTGATCCAAAATTGCATGCTCTTCTAAAAACTCATTTAGCACACTATAATTTTTACCAAAAAAAGGAGAGAGAAAATAGGGTAGTAATTTGTAAGATAGGATGGATCTAGAGATGGTTTCTTAAAAATTGGTTGAATTGAGGCCCATTTTAACTGTATAGACAAATATTGCTCAAGGAAACATTGAAAGCTTGTGAGATAAAGTCACCAATGTCATCACAAGATCTTACACAAGACAGTGGCAAACCAATTCAGAAGTCATGAATATGAATGTCCTGGATATGAAATGAATAATCTCGTCCTTGGATACAGGATTAAATTGGTCTCATTTTGTACCCTTTCTCTATCAGCAAACTCAGGTGGAAACCTGGAATAGATTTTGCCGACTTGTCAGTGAAAAAAAAGATGTAAAATGCACACAAAATGAGGAGTCAGCAGCAAGATCACCTGTCAACAACTATATATTAGATATCTAATGGTGCAAAAAAAGCTCACAAGGGCTGTTCCCAGCTTCTTCAATCCTTAGATAATAGTAGGACTTTTTTGCTCATCAGTCATGGATCTATATCTTGTTAATTGTAAGCTATAAGCTTCCAAATCCAATGATGACCGATCTCCAGGTCAAAATAAAGCATGTTTGGCACATTATGAGATCTCCATTGGTGAATTTTTTTTTTCTAAGTGTTGAGTCATGAAATGTATTTTGAAGAATTCATGACCAGGCCTCAACCACAGCTGATGTATCCACTGGGAGCAATTCAGATAGTAAAAGGATCAAATAGGCTTGCAATAGTTCTGTAGCAATATGACTATGCTTAGGGTAATAACAATCTTATACAAGATGGTGATTCTGGTTCAGTGAGGAAATAAACGAGAGAGTGATTAACACATTAACTGACCAAGGTACCTGATTAAGCTAAAGGTCAAGAGGTCTAATCAAAAGCACAAAATGATTTTTAAAAAATGCGGTCAATGGTATGAGCACATTTATGGGTTGGGCTCTGGTCTATTTGCTTCCATTGTGTTTAAAAATTTCTCACAAGGCAATGGTGGCAACATTTGTCTATTTGTAAATAAAAATCACTTAACACAATCTCTTGCCTATGTCCACATTTGATGCGGCAAGAGATTCAATAAATGGGGAATAGTTTAATGAAAGGCAGCCAGGAGGACAATATATTAAGCCGACATTCGGGCCGATACAGTACAGTGCGCTCCGACAGAGCGCACTGTACTGTATCAGCCATTGGACACGCGTTTTCCCTTACCCAGTAAGGGGCCGAAAACGCGCGTCCAATCCCCTGAAACTAATAGCTCCCGCAACATGCAAATGCATGTTGATGGCCCTATTAGTTATTCCCGCGCGATTCAGAAAGCAAAATGTGCAGCCAAGCCACACATTTTGCTTTCAGAAATTAGCGTCTACCCAAAGGCAGGCGCTAATTTCTTTGGGCACCGGGAAAGTGCACAGAAAAGCAGTAAAAACTGCTTTTCTGTGCATCCTCCGACTTAATATCATGGCGATATGAAGTCGGAGATCCCGAAACTTTCCAAAAGTAAAAAAAATAAAATAAATTTGAAGTTGGCCTGCGGCTGTCGGGTCGAAAACCGGACGCTCAATTTTGCCGGCGTCCGGTTTCCGAGCCCGTGGCTGTCAGCGGGCTCGAGAACCAACGCCGGCAAAATTGAGCGTCGGCTGTCAAACCCGCTGACAGCCGATGCTCCCGGCCAAAAGGAGGCGCTAGGAATGCGCTAGTGTCCCTAGCGCCTCCTTTTACCTGGTTTTACCGCTGGGCCTAATTAGCATACTGAATCGCGCGTTCCGGGAGAGCGGGCGTTCGTCTGCTCTCCCGCGGACTTTACTGAATCGGCCTGTGTGTGAGATAGTGTTGATAATGATAACATTGCATATGCAGCACCCAGTTTGGAAAAGGACACCCCTAGAGATCTTTTGTAGGCTATCTAACTTGTACTAAAAATAACCCGAGGCGGGTGGCACCTTATAGACTCACCAATTTATTGAGTCCTCTTCGTCAGATACCAGCAGACTCTGTCCTTGAAAGTTTATACCTGAATAAATTGGTGTCTACAAGGAGCCCTCTGCCTCGTGTCATTTCTGCTGCACCAGACGAATGAGCTATGCTGCTGAATATCTAAATTCAACCCTTTTTTATATCTGCCATGATGGGTTCAATATATTCACACACATTGTTCTGTGTAATTACAATTAGGTAGAATTTGCATCTCTAGCAAGGATACTCTCTTTACAGATGCAAGGAACTGGATCCCCTGGACAGCCTAAAAAGAATTAAACAGGTTTTGAATGTTATATAGTAAGAGGATGAGGATCATGGCAGTGTGTGATTTCTGCTGTATTTTTTGTGATTTTTAGCTCCATTGCCCAAGATTGCATCTGGGCTACTTTTAAGAAGGGCCATGTTCTTCGCTCTCTTACAATCACTTATAAACTGCTCACCTATTGCTGTTTATTTCTCTTTATTCCATGCTTCTGCCTTTGCTTTTCCTCCATTCTCACTCTGTTCCCCTTCTCCCTCCCTGTTTTATGTATTTTCATTTAGTTCTCTGTAAACCGATAGGATGTACCCACGAATACCGGTATAAAAAAGCTGTTACATAAATAAATGTAAATTTCCCAAGGCAGCTCCTGAGGTGCAGTCTAAATGCTGTTCATCAGGTAAGTAAATGTGACAGGTTCTCTCCCCTTTAGATACAAATGTTTAAGATGATTGGACTATAGCCAGGACTGAAGATTGTGCTAATTTAACCACAGTAGGGCTAATGTTTTCCTATAGATGGCAGCAGTTTGCTGCGCAGTTCAATATTCAGCTTTTGTTTTCTTGTCTCACTGCAAGCCCTTGCTGCTGGAGCAGGTTCTGCAGGACTGGTAGCCAGGAAGGGGAAAGGGTGGGCCACATTGCCCCCAGCACTCCACTTACTCATCACAGAGAATAAGGGAGAAGAACTGCAGAGCCTGCAAGCAGAGCAGCAAAGAGAGAGTTAAGGGCTCAGGGTGCGTACAGGGCGATCACTGCAGCAGGGAAAAGCAAGCTGGGGCAGAAGAGGAAAAATCTGTTCTCATCTCTCTGAACGCGGCCTAAACTGTCAAAGCCAGCAGCGGAGGTTTAAGGTTATCCAGAGATATGAATACAAGGTTTATTCAGCTGCATACACTGAGCGACTGAAGCCACCCTTTCATGTCAGTGGTGAAAGATGAACGCACTGCAGTAGTCCTGAGCTATAATCACAGGTTTGGGGGCATTTTACAGAGTAATAGAGTAGTCAATGACAGAAAAATCTCACCTGCCCATTCATTCAGTCACGGACCACTTATAAGATATCACTCCTTACCCAGGACACGTCTTTTTCCATTGTACTTCATTCTCCTGGGGGACTGAGCGTGCGGGTTCACATGTGATTCAACAGGAATGAGGATGTCACTGGTTCAGACCATTCTGCAGCAGTCGCTGCTGTATCTGCTGGTGCCTCTGCTTACCAAGCCAACACTGACACTGTGTGGACATTACTGGAAAAGGCAACCACTGTATAATTTATTATAATTAACCTATCAGCTATTGATTTCATTTAAAATGATATATGGTATATCTTTGCATCAGACTAGGTAAGCGATCATTACTATGCAGTCCTGGAAGCCAAAGAAAGGGATTGAATACTAATAAGCTTTTTTAATTAAGTATAAAAAGTAAGGATGCTTTTGTTTAAAGACAGAAGGAGAGATACAGGGATGTAGCCATGAGGTGAGAGATTTATCTGCAGATTGGCTACAGACTGAGAAAAGAAAAGTAATGTCCTTTCTCTTTGCTGCTTTCCTATTCCGGCAGCAGGAACAAGTATAGACTTTTCTTTCATTTTTTTATTTAGGAAAAGAATTAGTGATTTTTTAGATACATTTTATTTTGCTTATTTTCCATTTAGCTTCACAGTACTAAGAAATAGTATTTACACACTGTTAGCGTTTGATTAATTTAATTACAGGGAACTTTACAAAGATTTTTCACGATTTTATTTAGAATGGAGAGGGAACATTATTTCATTTATGAGCAGAAAAACTAAATGAATTTATGCCTCTGTCTTTGATGAGAGTCATACCCATACCAGAAACATTTTTTTGATGATGATGACTGAGTGACTACATGGAATCGCTGTGAAACTGGAGGTCATAATATCTCAAATTGACAGACTAAAGAACAACAAATCACTGGGACTGGATGGTATTCACCTCAGAGTTCTGAAGAAACTAAAAAATGAAATTGGAGGCCTGTTTCTAGTGATTTGCAACCTATCATTTAAAACAGCCATAGCACCAGAAGACAAGAGGGTGATGCTCGTTTTTTAAAAGGACTCCAGAGGTGATTCAGAAAACTTTAGAGCAGTGAGCCAGACATCTGTGCTGGGCAAAATGGTGGAAACTATTTTTAAAGACATAATTACTGACCACATAAATAGACATAGTTTAATGGGTTTTGGAAAGGGAAGTCTTGCCGTACCAATTTACTAGACTTTTTGGGGTGTAAATAAACATGCAGATAAAGTTGAGCTGGTTAATATTGTGTATTTGGATTTTCAGAAGGCATTTGACTAAGTCCCTCATGAGATACTACTCAGGAAACTGGGAGGTCACAAGATCGGAAACAGTGTCCTATTATGGATTGGTAACTGGATAAAAAATATTTGTAAATAATCTGGAGACAGAAATGATGAGTGAGGTCACCAAATTTGCAGATGACACAAAATTGTTTCGAGTCATGAAAACAGTGGATTGTGAAGAACTGCAGAAGACTCTTGTGAGACTAAGAGACTGGACTTGTAAATGTCAGATGCAATGCAATGTGCACAAGTGGAAAGTAATCCCGAGTGCAGGTACAGGAAGCTGGGTTCTGTGTTAGGAGTCACCAACCAGGAAAGGGATTTATGAGTCTTTGCAGGCAATACTTTGAAATCTTTGGCTAACTGTGCTGTGGCGGCCAAAAAGGCAAATAGAATGTTAGGAATTATTTGGAAAGGAAACCGAGAATGTAATTAATGCCTTAGTACAGATCCATGGTGCGACTGCACCTCCTGCACTTCTGTCTCCCCCATCCCAAAAATGATGCAGCGGACATAGAAAACGTTCAGAGAAGGACAACAAAAATAATAAAGGTAATGGAAAGGCTCCCTTACGGAGAAAGACTAAACAGATTTAAGGCCTTTTACTTTAGAAAAGAGATAACTGAGAAGGAATAGGATTAAAATGTATAAACTCATGAGTGGGGTGGAGCGGGTAGACAGGGAATGGTTATTTACTCGTTCATCCTGCACTAGGACTAGGAGACACTCCATGAAACGAGCAACCGGCAAATTTAAAAGAAATCATAGGAAGTATTTTTTCACTCGGTGCACAATCGAGCTCTGGAAGCTGTCGCCAGAGGTGGTCAAAGCAAGTAACATAGTGGAGTTGAAAAGAGGATGTGCAAGTTCCTGAAGTTATTAGCCAGGTAGAATGAAAAGCCAGCATTTACTGTATCCTGGGAGCGAGATACAAGAAACAAATCAGGTATTGGGGACCTGCTGGGTACTTGTGAACGGAACTGGCCACTGTCGGCTGGATGGACCTTGCTCTGACTTAGCTTGGCACTTCTTATGCTCTTAGGAGAGTTCAGACAAAACCACCATGGGTAAGTTAGCAAAGACACCGACTTTAAATTAATACAGATAGAGGCTTCAGCAAGTCAGTGATCTGGTTGGTCTAACTTGATCTCTGCCAGTCTAGTTACATTAAATGTATCATGCAAGCCAACAGTGTTCAAAAGTAAACATATTTAAGTTATTTTTCAATAGCAGACAAAAACATCAAGATGGTCTTAGTAACAAATCAAAAAGCCCAACATGATCCATGCCTCTGGAATCCTTAACATGGTATAGGGACTATAGTATATCTTAGATATACTCTTGTCAGCTGATGTTTCGTCTTACAAAAAAACTGCATCAGGGAACATAATCAGAAAAAGATAATCTGAAAAGGTGTCATCCATGCACATAAGCACATGTCTGCGGAGAATGCCATTTCACATAATAAGAAAATAAACTGATGCAGCTTTTTGTACAATAAAACATCAGCTGATGTCAGGCTTTTGGATTTGTTACTAATACCTTGATGTATTTATCTGCTATTGAAAAATAATTTGAACACTGCTGACTTGCATGATACATTTGAGGTAAATTAATGAAAGGACCAGCAGGGGTCACGTTAGACCAGCCGTGTCACTGGCTTGCTGATACCTCTAATTTAAAATCAGAGTCTTTGGTGCCTTACACAAGTCGTGGTTTGCAATATTTTGAGGTGACTTTACCTTACACTTCTACAATTTTTTTTATGAGAGTTCAGTCATCATCTCTATGAGGCAAATTGACCCTGAATGTACACAGAGAGCTGGACCCCAAGTATCTGCAACTGCTTCATAAACCATCAGGACCGCAGAGAGGTTCGTCTGAAGTATTCAATTATCAAGTGAGATTAAACTGAGAATTTATGCAAATATTCTGGCCAGAATTTAGACTGGAGTTTTGAAACCTCAAATTTTTAATTTTCTTGAAATGAACTTAACTGAGATACAGGGTGGAGTTAGTGGTTTTCTGTTATAATTTACTAAAAACTAATTTTCTTAATTTTCCTTTGTTAATAAATTCATAGTAACAAAGTAACACAGTATTGATGGCAGAAAAAGAACACATGGTCCATCTAGTCTGTCCAGCAAGTTTCCTATGGTAGCAACTGCCGCTCCGTGCAGGTTACCCCCATGTTTCTGTTAAGGGCAGTAACTGCCGCTCCGTGCAGGTTACCCCCATGTTTCTGTTAAGGGCAGTAACTGCCGCTCCGTGCAGGTTACACCCATGTTACTGTTAAGGGCAGTAACTGCCGCTCCGTGCAGGTTACACCCATATTTCTGTTAAGGTTACCCCATGTTTCCGTTAAGGGCAGTAACTGCCGCTCCGTGCAGGTTACCCCCATGTTTCCGTTAAGGGTACTAACTGCTGCTCCGTGCAGGTTACCCCCATGTTTCTGTTAAGGGCAGTAACTGCCACTCCGTGCAGGTTACCCCCCATGTTTCTGTTAAGAGTAGTAACTGCCGCTCCCTGCAGGTTACCCCATGGTTCTGTTAAGGGCAGTAACTGCCGCTCCGTGCAGGTTACCCCATGGTTCTGTTAAGGGCAGTAACTGCTGCTCCGTGCAAGTTACCCCCATGTTTCTGTTAAGGGCAGTAACTGCCACTCCGTGCAGGTTACCCCCCATGTTTCTGTTAAGAGTAGTAACTGCCGCTCCCTGCAGGTTACCCCATGGTTCTGTTAAGGGCAGTAACTGCCACTCCGTGCAGGTTACTCCCATGTTTCTCTTAAGGGCAGTAACTGCCGCTCCGTGCAGGTTACCCCCATGTTTCTGTTAAGAGTAGTAACTGCCGCTCCGTGCAGGTTACTCCCATGTTTCTCTTAAGGGCAGTAACTGCCGCTCCGTGCAGGTTACCCCCATGTTTCTGTTAAGGGCAGTAACTGCCGCTCCGTGCAGGTTACCCCCATGTTTCTGTTAAGGGTAGGAACTGCCGCTCCGTGCAGGTTACCCCCATGTTTCTATTAAGGGCAGTAACTGCCGCTCCGTGCAGGTTACCCCCATGTTTCTGTTAAGAGTAGTAACTGCCGCTCCGTGCAGGTTACCCCCATGTTTCTGTTAAGAGTAGTAACTGCCGTTCCGTGCAGGTTACCCCCATGTTTCTGTTAAGGGCAGTAACTGCCGCTCCGTGCAGGTTACCCCCATGTTTCTGTTAAGGGCAGTAACTGCCGCTCCGTGCAGGTTACCCCCATGTTTCTGTTAAGGGTAGGAACTGCCGCTCTGTGCAGATTCCCCCCATGTTTCTATTAAGGGCAGTAACTGCTGCTCCGTGCAGGTTACCCCCATGTTTCTGTTAAGGGCAGTAACTGCCGCTCCGTGCAGGTTACCCCATGCAGCCTTTTCTTCATTTCCATCCTTCATTTTTTAGGGATCCACACGCCCCTTTGAATTCTTAGACTGTTTTCATGTTCCCCTCTTCCGGAAGGGCATTCCAGGCATTCACAACCCTCTCCATGAAGAAATATTTCCTGACATTAGTTCTGAGTTATCCTCCCTGGAGTTTCATTTCGTGACCCCTAGTTCTTTTACTATAATGCCACGTGCTTCTGTTTCCTGTAGAGTATAAGAATCCAAATGGTTTATATAATTATGCATGCACTGATTTTGTTTGCAGTACTTGCAATAGTAGTAATAATACATTAAGAACATAAGAACCTGCCATACTGGGTCAGACCAAGGGTCCATCAAGCCCAGCATCCTGTTTCCAACAGTGGCCAATCCAGGCCATAAGAACCTGGCAAGTACCCAAAAACTAAGGGGCGGATTTTAAATGCCCTGCACACGTAAATCCGGCCGGATTTACGCGCACAGGGCCCTCGCGCGCCGGCGCACCTATTTTGCATAGGCTGCCGGCGCGCACAGAACCCCGGGACGTGCGTAAGTCCCGGGGCTTCGTAAAAGGGGTGGGGAGGGGGGCGTGCAGTGGCATTTCGGGGGCGGGCCCGGGGGCGTGGCGCCGGCCTGGGGCGTGGTCAAGGCCTCCGGACCAGCCCCCGGGTCAGGTGATGGAGCGCCAGCAGCCCGCTGGCGCACGCAGATTTACGTCTGCTTTTAGCAGGCGTAAATCTGCCAACAAAGGTAAGGGGGGGTTTAGATAGCGCCGGGGGGGGGTTAGGTAGGAGAAGGGAGGGGAAGCTGGTGGGAGGGCGAATGAAAGTTCCCTCCGAGGCCGCTCCGAAATCGGAGCGGCCTTGGAGGGAACAGGCAGTGCGCAATGGGCTCGGTGCGCGCAGGTTGCACAAATGTGCACCCCCTTGCGCACGCCGACCCCGGATTTTATAAGATACGCGCGGCTATGCGCGTATCTTATAAAATCCAGTGTACTTTTGTTTGCGCAGCAGGCACAAACAAAAGTACGCGATCGCGCAGTTTTTCAAAATCTACCCCTAAGTGAACTTAATTAATAGCAGGAAATGGACTTCTCCTCCAAGAACTTATCCAATCCTTTTTTAAACACAGCTATACTAACTGCACTAACCACATCCTCTGGCAACAAATTCCAGAGTTTAATTGTGCGTTGAGTGAAAAAGAACTTTCTCTGATTAGTCTTAAATGCGCTGCATGCCCATCCTCCTCCCCTGGGTACATGATGCAGTAGGCAAATGAGCACTGCAGTAAAAAGGAGGCGTTAAGGGAAATTGTGCATGGGTTAGGAAAATGCTCAATTTTACAATTTTTCTTTAACCCATGCTGAGATACAGTTTAGGAAAATGGACACTTGTTAATTGAGTGTCCATTTTCCTAACCTGACCACTGGCAAGTCTTTTTTTTATTTTTTAATGTTACTGCTTTTTCATTTCCTCTGATTTAATATCAACATGAGTAACTGCCGCTCCGTGCAGGTCACCCCATGATATTAAGTCGGAGGAACCACAGAAAAGTGGTATTTTTAGCTCCAGTGCTGCTGTTAATTTTTAAAGAGTTAAAATGTGCGCATCGGGTGCAGATTTATTTTTTACATAAGGGCTAATAGCCTCATCAACGAGACATTTACATGTGATGAGCGTTATTAGCTACGTGCTGGCTTGAATGCACGTTTTAGTCGCGCTACTCCCCTTATTGCATAAGGGGTTATTCACGTGAATCCAAAAAGTGCATCCAACCATGGGTTAACCTGTGCACTAGCCTCAGCAACGGTACTGCATCTGCCTGGGAGTGCTTATTTTAGGGTTTTTTTTTTTAATTTTCTGCTCTAGCTTCTCCTCCCCACTGCTGGGGAGGAGAAGCTAGCTGTGTGGGCATGCTACACTGGACCAGTCTGAATCACACAGGTGAGAGGTGCTTATTTATCTGGCCCCTTTCATAGGTGGGGGCTTTATACTAAAATGAAAGCAGGCTGACCTGAGAGGGTAGAGGCACCTGGTGATGGAAGGTAGGCTGACCTGAGAGAGTAGACACCTGGTGATAGAAGGTAGGCTGACCTCAGAGAGTAGAGACACCTGGTGATGGAAGGTAGGCTGACATCATAGGGTAGAGACACCTGGTGATAGAAGGTAGACTGACCTGAGAGGGTAGAGACACCTGCTGATGAAAGGTAGGCTGACCTCAGAGGGTAGAGACACCTGGTGATGGAAAGTAGGCTGACCTGAGAGGGTAGAGACACCTGGTGATGGAAGGTAGGCTGACCTCAGAGAGTAGAGACACCTGCTGATGGAAGGTAGGCTGACCTCAGAGGGTAGAGACACCTGGTGATGGAAGGTAGGCTGACCTCAAAGAGTAGAGACACCTGGTGATGGAAGGTAGGCTGACCTGAGAAGGTAGAGACACCTGGTGATGGAAGGTAGGCTGACCTCAGAGGGTAGAGACACCTGGTCATGGAAGGTAGGCTGACATCAGAGAGTAGAGACACCTGGTGATGGAAGGTAGGCTGACCTCAGAGAGTAGGAGCACCCAGGGAAACTAACATAGTAACAATGGCAGAAAAAGACCAGGTGGCCCATCCAATCTGCTCTGCAAGTTTCTTATGGTAGCATCTGCCACTCTGTGAAGGATACCCCCATGTTTTTCTCAAGGATAGTAACTGCTGCTCCGTGCAGCTACCCACAAGCCGTATGATAAGGGTAGTAATATTTACAATCAATCAAATCCAAGCAAATGTCAAACCCATAAATTACTGGGTGATGAGCCTTCTTGAAAAATCAAACTGCTGCTTCACGTGCTTTGCTTTGGGACTTGGCCTTAGAAGCAGTCCTGTGCTTTTTCACTTATGTCTCAGTACCCCAGACCATAAAAGTCAAGGCCCATGTTGCTTGTTGCCTGTATTCGGTGCCGCACCATCAAAGTGGAGAGCAATGTTGCAGTTCTGTCAAAAGCATCAAGGCTATTGATTGAGGCTAATAATCGCCATGACTTCTGTTAAGTGTAGTAACTACCACAGTGTGCAGGTAACCCCCATGCACCCTCTTCTTCATGTCTGTCCGCTAGCGTTTAGGGATCTACAGTGTCTTCAGAAAGTAGCGGCACCCTGGGCTAGGGAGCATGCTGGGCACAGAGAGTACCAGCACAATAGGTTGGAGGGCAGGCTGTCATCGGAGAGCACAGTCCCCTCAGAGAGCAGCACTACAGAATCATTTCTGAATCACCTGACAGGCTATTAATGCTTTCCCTCAGTAATTCTATTTACATTGCCTGCTGTTACAGGGTCTGTTTGCTTCACAGTCTAATGAATACCTGGGAGGGATTCTCAAGGAGTGCACATACCTTAGAATTTAAATAGATTTGCTAATTACAAATGTATCCCTATTGAGCTTTTCCCAGGCAGAGAATTCTTGCAGAAAATCCACTTTGTAGGATTGATTATCATCACACGACTGCTATTAACAAACTAACACTATCGCCACAGGCAAGACTCCACAACATCTGCAAGGGAAGGAATAACCAGACGCACAGCTTTACAGCCCACTCCCAAACGCAGGGGAAGGAATAACCAGACGCACAGCTTTACAGCCCACTCCCACACGCAGGGGAAGGAATAACCAGACGCACGGCTTTACAGCCCACTCCCACACGCAGGGGAAGGAATAACCAGACGCACGGCTTTACAGCCCACTCCCACACGCAGGGGAAGGAATAACCACACGCACGGCTTTACACCCCACTCCCACACGCAGGGGAAGGAATAACCAGACGCACGGCTTTACAGCCCACTCCCACACGCAGGGGAAGGAATAACCAGACGCACGGCTTTACACCCCACTCCCACACGCAGGGGAAGGAATAACCACACGCACGGCTTTACACCCCACTCCCACACGCAGGGGAAGGAAGAAGCAGACGCACGGCTTTACACCCCACTCCCACACGCAGGGGAAGGAATAACCAGACGCACGGCTTTACAGCCCACTCCCAAACGCAGGGGAAGGAATAACCAGACGCACGGCTTTACAGCCCACTCCCACACGCAGGGGAAGGAATAACCAGACGCACGGCTTTACAGCCCACTCCCACACGCAGGGGAAGGAATAACCAGACGCACGGCTTTACACCCCACTCCCACACGCAGGGGAAGGAATAACCACACGCACGGCTTTACACCCCACTCCCACACGCAGGGGAAGGAATAACCAGACGCACGGCTTTACAGCCCACGCCCACACGCAGGGGAAGGAATAACCACACGCACGGCTTTACACCCCACTCCCACACGCAGGGGAAGGAATAACCAGACGCACGGCTTTACAGCCCACTCCCACACGCAGGGGAAGGAATAACCAGACGCACGGCTTTACAGCCCACTCCCACACGCAGGGGAAGGAATAACCAGACGCACGGCTTTACACCCCACTCCCACACGCAGGGGAAGGAAGAAGCAGACGCACGGCTTTACACCCCACTCCCACACGCAGGGGAAGGAAGAAGCAGACGCACGGCCTTACACCCCACTCCCACACGCAGGGGAAGGAATAAGCAGACGCACGGCCTTACAGCCCACTCCCACACGCAGGGGAAGGAATAACCAGACGCACGGCTTTACAGCCCACTCCCACACGCAGGGGAAGGAATAACCAGACGCACGGCTTTACACCCCACTCCCACTCCCACACGCAGGGGAAGGAATAACCAGACGCACGGCTTTACACCCCACTCCCACACGCAGGGGAAGGAATAACCAGACGCACGGCTTTACAGCCCACTCCCACACGCAGGGGAAGGAATAACCAGACGCACGGCTTTACACCCCACTCCCACACGCAGGGGAAGGAATAACCAGACGCACGGCTTTACAGCCCACTCCCACACGCAGGGGAAGGAATAACCAGACGCACGGCTTTACACCCCACTCCCACACGCAGGGGAAGGAAGAAGCAGACGCACGGCTTTACACCCCACTCCCACACGCAGGGGAAGGAATAACCATATGCACGGCTTTACAGCCCACTCCCACACGCAGGGGAAGGAATAACCAGACGCACGGCTTTACAGCCCACTCCCACACGCAGGGGAAGGAATAACCAGACGCACGGCTTTACACCCCACTCCCGCACGCAGGGGAAGGAAGAAGCAGACGCTCAGCTTTTCACTAATCACCTATACTCAGGGGAATGAAGGCTTTCACTATGAGACATCCATAAGTCCCAATCACTCCTGAACTACTATAACGTGAATCACTGATGCAGGGCCCATGGGACCAACTAATCAAGTACATTGTTTTAAAGTATCACCCAACGACGGAATTGAGAGATGCAGCCCCAAAATAAGTCTCTATGGAGCCAAAAAAGAGAGAGGTTTCTCTGCAAGCAGACCTCTCTCTTCCATCCTAGAAATCAATTAATTCCAGAGATAAGAAGCCGTCAGGTGCCAAGAGTGCAAACCCAAGGCATACGGTGCTGCTCAGGCACCCCTAATGGCCTAATGGATGTCGTATTTACTGCTTAGGATAAATGCGCCCATTAGTCTCTGTCAGGAGGAGAGGAGTCGTCTCTCTGTAGAGTGAATGCACCCCTGCGTAACAGCTTCTTACAACATAATTCTGCTTCAGAAACCCAGGCCTGCAGGTTATAGGGCCTCTCCGATTTCTGGAGCTTTGGAATGGAAGGCAGCTGCTAGTGTCCAAGTCAGACGTAACTGAAACCTGTGAGTGCCAGGGATCTGCCAGTGTCACCAGAGTCCCGAATGTTTGTCTTATTGGATTGTAAGCTCTGTTGAACAGGGACAGTACAGTGCTGTGTAATGCTATAGAAATGTTAGGCAGGAATAGGAGGAGGAGATCTGGTCCATGCTAGGATTGCTGTGAAGTTGCCAGTGTCCCAGGAGGGGGACGGGTCCATACCAGGGAAGACAGAGGTACCAACGTCCCAGCTGGTGGCTATGCCAGCCAGGGAATGCTAGCAAAATGATGGCTCAGCTTTGCTAGTGACCCCCTGCTTTTTGTTTTTTAGAGATAGAAGCAGCTCTCACTTTATTTCATATCCGTTTTTATTTTATTTACTATAAACTTACTTTATTTTAAATTTTTTTTGAAAATATTGTAAACCGCTTCAGTCATTTCTAGCATTTGGTGAAACGGTATCTAAATGTATTAAATAAAAATAAATAAATAAAACTTGAAGGAATTTTCAGTAACCTTTTTCCATGTATTGAAATTCTGTATAATGAACATTATTTTCTCATTGACTTGTATTAAAAATGCGGAAATGGAGGTCCCAGATTTAATTCCTGCGTTGGATAGGTGAATTGGGATGTCCTGGAAGCAGTATTCACAGTCCGAGGATGGTGGAGGGAGATGGCCAGATTTAGAGGGTGTGATGCCGGGTTCCAGAAGGAGCTCTGGTGCACGGCTCCCGCTCTCTGGCGCAGATTATGAACATTTCTGAGGGAGGATAATCCTCAGAGTTGTGAATGAAGACTCCTGGTGCCAGGATCCCAACACTGCTTCCAGCTGAACTAGAAGAAAAGTGAGAAAATGGAAACTACAAATCAGAAAAACAAAAAAATGGAGCTAGAGATGCGTTCCAGTGTAGAATAAGAGAAAATCAAGGCTTACGGTGAAGTTATTGGATCTGTTGCCAAAGGATGTGGAGCAAAAGTCTATAAAACATTAGCCAGGAAGTGTAGGCCAAGCCACTGCTCTTCCTGGGAGTAAAAGGAATTAGATCTGCCGGCTACTGGTGACCTGGACTGGCCACTGTGAGACAGGATGCTGGGCTTAAAGGACGTCTGGTCTGGCACATTTCATGTAGAAGACATTTGTAAGTTAGCTGGAGCAGTTTACTCACCTGGAAACATTAAGGATCAGTATGTGTGAGGATGAACTCAGCTAAACACCCTTTTGACTCCATTCCCATAATGATGATTAAAAATATCGAACCTTCAATAACTAAAATTTTAACTGACATCGTAAACCTATCCCTCACTGAAGGAAACTATCCAGAATGCCTAAAATCAGCAATTATCAAATCCATACTGAAAAAACAGCAACCTTGATCCAGAAAATCCACTGAACTACTGACCCATATCAAACCTACCCTTCATTGCCAAAATCATTAAGAAAATCATCCAATCTCAGCGACCACTTTGAAGAAAACAATATCCTACTACCCACACAATTTGGCTTCAGAAAACAACTGAACACGGAGACATTACTACTATCATTGAACGACACAGTACTCAGTTTCGAAAACTGCCACAGCTACCTTCTGGTACTACTCAACCTATCAGCAGCCTTTGACACTGTAAACCACTCTATCATGATTGAACGACTATCAGAAATTGGTGCAAAAGAAAAAAACCCGACAATGGTTCACATCATATCTATCACAAAGAACCTACCAAGTCTGGATCAATGACACCCTTTCAAAAAAAATAAATCTTGACACTGGAGTCCCCCAAGGCTCTGCGCTATCAGCGAGACTCTTCAACATTTATCTCCTTCTGATCTACCACCTCCTATCAACCCTTAACCTGACCCACTTCATATACGCAGATGACATTGAAGTATTAATCCCAATAATCAACTCATTGGAAGAAACCTACAAAACAGCCACCTACCTAAACAAAATAAAGCAACTACTAACCAATTTGAAACTCATAGTAAACTTTGATAAAACTGAAATAATCAAACTGGATAGAAAGAACACTCCTCAACTACCACCACTCAACTTAATAAACCAAAAAATGGCTATCAACCTTGGAGTCATAATTGACAAAGAGCTCTCCTTCAAGAACCACATCACAGCTAAAATCAGACGGATATCACAAACTCCTAACATTACGTCAATTAAAACCTTCTCGCCCCCAACGACTTCAGATCAGTCCATCAACTACTCATCTTCTCCAACCTGGACTACTGTAACTCCCTTTTATTCAACTTACCTCTTAATACCATTTGCCCACTCCATATCCTGCAAAACGCAACTGCAAGAATACTCACTGGATCTAAAAAACATGATCACATTACTCCTACACTTATTTATTTATTTATTTAGGGTTTTTATATACCGACATTCTCGATATACATATCAAATCAAGTCAGTTTCCATATAACAAAACTGTCGCCGGTAAGGCGTTACATTAAACAATAGACAAAGTATTGAACAGAGAACGTGCAGTGTAACATTAAACAAACAACAAATTATTGAACAAAAGAACTTATATCTCTACACTGGCTCCCAATAAAATTTAGGATCGAATACAAAATACTATCCATACTACATAAAATATATGAAAAACAAACAAACTGGCTATTCATCCATAAAATTGCATGCTCCAAGCAGAAACCTCAGATCAGCAAATAAAGGACTATTAAAGATCCCACCTTCTCGATCTAAACAACTCACCTCAACTCAAAAGAGCAATTTCACTTGGAAGCCCCAAACTCTGGAACACCCTCCCAGTTGAACTCAGAATACAAGAAAACTTAAAAACTTTCAAAAAAGAGCTAAAAACATGGATGTTTACCAAAGCCTACTAACTCACCCACTGACTTTAAAACACCGCTCCCCTCCTATAACACTAGGCAAACTGATGGACCCAAGAAAGTTGTGATTACTCAGCTCTGTAATATATTTTGATTAATCTACAAACCAATTTCATAAATATCTTCTATGTTAGCAATCTTATGAACTGTTTTGGAAACTCTGTTAAACATTGTATCTTTGTAAACCGTTGTGATGGCGAAACTGAACGGCGGAATATAAAACTCGATAAATAAATAAGGAAACCTGCCTCGCTGTCTGGAAAAGCTTTGGACAGTTGCTTTAAGTTCAGCTAAGGTGCTTGTACATTCTTCTCTTCCTCCACTGCATGTTCCTTGTTCTACCTACATGAGATCCTCATTGGATACTTATTTATCCAGTTTTATATATCGTTGTTCGGTTTCGCCATCACAGCGGTTTACAAAGTTTCAATGTTTAACAGAGTGTTCCAAAGTTCATAAGATTGCTAACATAGTTATCTTAATCATGAAGGACATAGCTTGCTTGTTAGATTGTACAGGTTATATTACGTGCTTTGCATTGGTTCTGCAAGTTTATATGGGCCGGTGGGGGAGTTGTAGCATAGGGTCATGTGGTGTTTTGCTAGGATACTTCTCCTCTGACTGTAGCATCTGGACCATATCTGATTCTACAATATTTTCAAATCCAATATAATTTGTGAGGGTCACTATGTTTTGATTGAATTTCTAGATTGGCTTCTGTTTTCAATGAACACACACTGGCCATTTTTTCTTCCACTGTTCAAAATTGATGCTTTGAAATTCTCCCCCCAAGACTCAGTTATGTTATCATGATATTGATAACATGATATTGTAGTTTAGGAGAGAGAGAGGATGGAAGGTGAGAGGCGCAGGCCAGTGTGGAATTATCGCGTAAAGTTTAGGCTGGAGACACAGTCCCCACTGACTCCAGACTCCACTTTATTAATCACACCAGCCCCCACAATAGGTAGACTGTTTACCTCCAACAGCTTTTACTTAGGACAGAGATGTGTTAGGAACTGCCTTCTCCTGGAGACCCAGGGCTCCTCTGATCCCAGCTGGGCTCACCTGCTTCCTCCTCCCTGGGAACGCACTCACAGAGCTCTCTCTATGGCTTTTAAGGTGGACCAGGCTAGATGCCTGATCCCACATTCCTTTATAGCCAGATTTAGTGTTGCAGGGCTGCTATGCTCTAACAGGCCCTGCTTCCCAGCCACTTACCTGAAGTAATGTTGTCCTGATCCTGTACAATGGCAGCAGCAGCAATATATATAAGAAATTCAACACAGGCCCTGCAGACCATGGCCTCCTGCACAGAATGCCATTGTAACTGGTCCACAAGTTTGGTGCTTGGACTTCCTAACCCTCCCTTTTACCCTATTAGCCCTGACCCTTCAAATCCTGATGACTACCCTGATTTTTTTTTTATTTTAAAACTTACGCGCCAACCCTAGCAGAAGTTACGTGGTAGAGGAACATGGCGTGCACGTGAATGCTTACGCACGTACTCAGGTTACAGACCCGGAACGCAGTGTCCTGCCCATCCCCCACACCTTTTCTCACTTCCCAGTTTGTGCGTGTATGGGGAGAGGAGCAGCTACTCAGGTGCCTCTTAAATTCCATTTATTTATTTATTTATTTAGGTTTTTTGTATACCGACATTCTTGTAGAAAGTACAAATCACACCGGTTTCCAGAGAACAAATAACTTTCCATGAGAGCATTACATGGAACAAAGTGACAAGTAAGAATATTGAGCTAACATCATTCTCAAAGTGAATATAGAATGTAATTCGACAATTAATAATTAAATAAAATTTGAAAACAAAATATTTACAAACAGAAGTTTATAGATTCTTATTAGCTTTATGGCTAATCAACATAAAGAGACTGTGTTACGTGTTGGACCAGTAGGTCAAGGTTGGTCAATGTTGTAAGTGGAACCTCAATCAGGGAAAGCTAATTTAAAGAGCCATGTTTTGAGTTTTTTCTTGAAAGAAATTCTATGTGGCAGGCGCTAGCCCATGATTCCTGCGTATCTCCCAGCTTTGGCTTTTAAAATCCACCTGAAAGGTGCTCTGCCTACCATTTCACGTAACTTCTTCTATAGCATGGCTACGATCCGTCTCTCTCAGCTTGCAACCAGGACACTCATCCTATTCAGAATTTGTCAGCATGACTTCCCTTCCTTCAGTGTCACTATGACCCACCGTCCAGGCTGTAACCCCTCTTCCTCTCACACTCACCTACAAATGCATTCACTCTGCAGCTCCTGTCTTTTCATTCCCTACAGCCTTGTTCTTCTCTTTGCTGTGTGAAAAAGTGCTGCTGTGTGAAAGCACAAGGCTGTCTCTTTTCTCCGTGCCTCACTCTCATGTGTTCCTGCAACACAGCAAAAAACAGTTTCTCTCTATACGTCTTTCTGAATTGTTCCTGTTCCACAATACAAAACTGTCTCTTGTCTCTGCCTGCCTCTTTCTGGAGTGTTCCTGTCCCACAGCACAAGGCTGTCTCTTTTCTGGGTGCCTGTCTCTATCTAATGAGCAGAAGGCTGTCTCTTTTCTCTGTGCTTGCCTCTTTCTGGAGTGGTCCTGTTCCACAGCACAAGGCTGTCTCTTTTCTCGGTGCCTGTCTCTATCTAATGAGCACAAGGCTGTCTCTTTTCTCTGTGCTTGCCTCTCTGGAGTGGTCCTGTCCCACAGCAGAAGGCTGTCTCTTTTCTCTGTGCTTGCCTCTTTCTGGAGTGTTCCTGTCCCACAGCACAAGGCTGTCTCTTTTCTCGGTGCCTGTCTCTATCTAATGAGCACAAGACTGTCTCTTTTCTCTGTGCTTGCCTCTCTGGAGTGTTCCTGTCCCACAGCAGAAGGCTGTCTCTTTTCTCTGTGCTTGCCTCTTTCTGGAGTGGTCCTGTCCCACAGCACAAGGCTGTCTCTTTTCTGGGTGCCTGTCTCTATCTAATGAGCACAAGGCTGTCTCTTTTCTCTGTGCTTGCCTCTTTCTGGAGTGTTCCTGTCCCACAGCACAAGGCTGTCTCTTTTCTCCGTGCCTGTCTCTATCTAATGAGCACAAGGCTGTCTCTTTTCTCTGTGCTTGCCTCTTTCTGGAGTGTTCCTGTCCCACAGCACAAGGCTGTCTCTTTTCTCCGAGCCTGTCTCTATCTAATGAGCACAAGGCTGTCTCTTTTCTCTGTGCTTGCCTCTTTCTGGAGTGTTCCTGTCCCACAGCACAAGGCTGTCTCTTTTCTCCGTGCCTGTCTCTATCTAATGAGCACAAGGCTGTCTCTTTTCTCTGTGCTTGCCTCTTTCTGGAGTGTTCCTATCCCACAGCACAAGGCTGTCTCTTTTCTCGGTGCCTGTCTCTATCTAATGAGCACAAGACTGTCTCTTTTCTCTGTGCTTGCCTCTCTGGAGTGTTCCTGTCCCACAGCAGAAGGCTGTCTCTTTTCTCTGTGCTTGCCTCTTTCTGGAGTGTTCCTGTCCCACAGCACAAGGCTGTCTCTTTTCTCCGTGCCTGCCTCTTTCTGGAGTGTTCCTGTCCCACAGCACAAGGCTGTCTCTTTTCTCCGTGCCTGTCTCTATCTAATGAGCACAAGGCTGTCTCTTTTCTCTGTGCTTGCCTCTTTCTGGAGTGTTCCTGTCCCACAGCACAAGGCTGTCTCTTTTCTCCGTGCCTGTCTCTATCTAATGAGCACAAGGCTGTCTCTTTTCTCTGTGTTTGCCTTTCTGGAGTGTTCCTGTCCCACAGCACAAGGCTGTCTCTTTTCTCCGTGCCTGTCTCTATCTAATGAGCACAAGGCTGTCTCTTTTCTCTGTGTTTGCCTTTCTGGAGTGTTCCTGTCCCACAGCACAAGGCTGTCTCTTTTCTCCGTGCCTGTCTCTATCTAATGAGCACAAGGCTGTCTCTTTTCTCTGTGCTTGCCTCTTTCTGGAGTGTTCCTATCCCACAGCACAAGGCTGTCTCTTTTCTCGGTGCCTGTCTCTATCTAATGAGCACAAGACTGTCTCTTTTCTCTGTGCTTGCCTCTCTGGAGTGTTCCTGTCCCACAGCAGAAGGCTGTCTCTTTTCTCTGTGCTTGCCTCTTTCTGGAGTGTTCCTGTCCCACAGCACAAGGCTGTCTCTTTTCTCCGTGCCTGTCTCTATCTAATGAGCACAAGGCTGTCTCTTTTCTCTGTGCCTGCCTCTTTCTGGAGTGTTCCTGTCCCACAGCACAAGGCTGTCTCTTTTCTCCGTGCCTGTCTTTATCTAATGAGCACAAGGCTGTCTCTTTTCTCTGTGTTTGCCTTTCTGGAGTGTTCCTGTCCCACAGCACAAGGCTGTCTCTTTTCTCCGTGCCTGTCTCTATCTAATGAGCACAAGGCTGTCTCTTTTCTCTGTGCTTGCCTCTTTCTGGAGTGTTCCTGTCCCACAGCACAAGGCTGTCTCTTTTCTCTGTGCCTGTCTCTTTCCTGCTAGCTGCTCAGACTCTTATTCTAAGTGGAGATTTGATCTCTGATTCAATCACAATTTTAATTAAAAGGATTTTCTAAATCAAAGCAAAGGTGGTGTGAAGTTTCTTCTGGCTGCAGCTCAGTCAGCACTGAGGGATAATTAAATCAAGTAATCCCTCCAAATATTTATGCTGTCAGCAGGGGCTGCATAATTAATCACTGTGCTGGGAGTGGACATCTGGCTACCTGACTCTTGTACCCACAGGCGGGGGACAGGGCCTCCTGGTGCCTCCGACTGCAGCCGAGCACTCCCAGCACCAGCACCAGAAAATAATTCTTCTTGGAAAGGCATTGGATACCTGAGTCCTGAATTCATGAAGCAAGGGGGCAGCCTGCTCAGACGACGAGGGGCACGAGTTATCACGAGGGGTTTTATCCATTTTCTCCTCTCTGGGATGGGTTCACTTGATCTATTTCCCAACTCACAAAGCAGACCTGACGCTCCTTTGTGAAAATTGACCTATTGATGGCACATTAAGTATTCTTCTGAGCAGGCTCCCTGGTCCAACCTTGTTTAATTTATCTGCTTTTATTACTTCTCTCCCTGACTCTCGTACCCCTTATAGAAAGATGACAGCAGAAAGAGACCACAGGGCCCGTCCACCCAATTAATTTAGCGTTTAATTCCCATCTCTCCCTCAGAGATCCCCTCCCTGTGCTTGTCCCAGGCTTTCTTGCATTCAGACACTGCTTATGTCTCCACCTCTTCCAGTGGGAGGCTGTGCCACACATCCACCACCCTCTCTATAAAGAAACGTTTCCTAAGATTACTCCTGGGTCTCCCCCTTCTCACCCTCACCCCATGACCCCTTGTTCTAGAGTCTCCTCTCCACTGAACAAGGCTCCCCTCCTGTGCATGGAAACCTTGGAGATGCTTAATGTCTGTCTTATCTCCCCTTTCCTCTAGGATAGACTTAGAGAGCTAAACACGTCTATCCCCATATATGCTTTTACTTTAGATCGAAGACCACTGACCATGTTAGTAACCCCCTCTGCATAATCTCCATCCTGTTTATATCCTTATGAAGGTGCAGTCTCCAGAACTGTACTCAGTATTCCCAGTGAGGTCTCACCAGGGACCTATACAGGAGCAATATCTCCTCCCTTTCTCTGCTGACCATTCCTCTCCCTATGCAGCCAAGCATCCATCTGGCTATTGCTGTCACCTTATCCACCTGTCTGGCCACCTTAAGATCAGATACAATTACCCACAGATTTCACTTTTCTTTTGTGCTCACCAGGGGAAGATTCTGTCAGAAAAAAACAATTGATTTTTTGATTCAGTGACTAGAGAATTGGTTTGAAGAATGCACTTTACAGATCCCACCTGAATGTGATCTACTTGGATTTCAGCAAATCTTTTGATCCGGTCCTGCAATAGGATTCTTGTGAATAAAATGAGAAGAGGTTAATAAATGTGGATAAAGGTGAACCGGTAGATGAAGTGTATTTGAATTTTCAAAAGGCATTTGACAAAGTCCCTCATGAGAGGCTTCTAAGAAAACTAAAAAGACATGGGATAGGTGGCGATGTCCTTTCGTGGATTACAAACTGGCTAAAAGACAGGAAACAGAGAGTAGGATTAAATGGTCAATTTTCTCAGTGGAAAAGGGTAAACAGTGGAGATACTCAGAGATCAGTACTTGGACCGGTGCTTTTCAATATATTTATAAATGATCTAGAAAGGAATACGATGAGTGAGATTATCAAATTTGCGGATGATACAAAATTGTTCAGAGTAGTTAAATCACAAGCAGATTGTGATAAATTGCAGGAAGACCTTGTGAGACTGGAAAATTGGGCATCCAAATGGCAGATGAAATTTAATGTGGATAAGTGCAAGGTGATGCATATAGGGAAAAATAACCCATGCTATAATTACACAATGTTGGGTTCCATATTAGGTGCTACCACCCAAGAAAGAGATCTAGGTGTCATAGTGGATAACACATTGAAATCGTCGGCTCAGTGTGCTGCGGCAGTCAAAAAAGCAAACAGAATGTTGGGAATTATTAGAAAGGGAATGGTGAATAAAACAGAAAATGTCATAATCCCTCTGTATCGCTCCATGGTGAGACCGCACCTTGAATACTGTGTACAATTCTGGTCGCCGCATCTCAAAAAAGATATAATTGCGATGGAGAAGGTACAGAGAAGGGCTACCAAAATGATAAAGGGGATGGAACAACTCCCCTATGAGGAAAGGCTGAAGAGGTTAGGGCTGTTCAGCTTGGAGAAGAGACGGCTGAGGGGGGATATGATAGAGGTGTTTAAAATCATGAGAGGTCTTGAACGAGTAGATGTGAATTGGTTATTTACTCTTTTGGATAATAGCAAGACTAGGGGGCACTCCATGAAGTTAGCATGGGGCACATTTAAAACTAATCGGAGAAAATTCTTTTTCACTCAACGCACAATAAAGCTCTGGAATTTGTTGCCAGAGGATGTGGTTAGTGCAGTTAGTGTAGCTGGGTTCAAAAAAGGTTTGGATAAGTTCTTGGAGGAGAAGTCCATTAATGGCTATTAATCAATTTTACTTAGGGAATAGCCACTGCTATTAATTGCATCAGTAGCATGGGATCTTCTTAGTGTTTGGGTAATTGCCAGGTTCTTATGGCCTGGATTGGCCTCTGTTGGAAACAGGATCCTGGGCTTGATGGACCCTTGGTGTGACCCAGCATGGCAATTTTTTATGTTCTTGAAGCTTGAAAGTCAGCACCAAGGTGGTGGAGTGGGTTACAAACTGGTTGACTGTCGGGGTCAGTGTGTAATGCTGAATAGAGCTTACTCTGAAGAAAGAACGGTGTTAAGCAGATTGCCACAGGGATCAGTTCTGTTCGATATCTTCATGAGCGACATCGTGGAAGGGTTAGAAGGAAATGTTTGTCTTTTTGCAGAAGATACTAAGGGACCTGCACATGCATGGACACCGATTTTCTAACATGTGCGCACCAGCGTATTCGTATTACAAAATCCGATGGCCGCGCGCACATTCGCACTGGATTTTAAAATCTGTACATGTGTGCGCGAGGGGGGAATTTTATAACCTACTGCGTGGTGACACGAGCGGCCGGTCCCCACCAATTAAGGAGTGGACTGGGAGGGAACGTTCCCTAACCTAATCCTACCTAGCTCCTAATTTTTATTTTAATACTTTCTGCTCCTCCAGCGCAGCAGTATGCTCCTCGGGACAGCGCCGGGAAGCCCCTTTCAGCATGCCCAGCCCTTCAGCGCACAACGGGGGTTACACGCGTGGCCGGGCCTGTTGTAAAATGCGCACAAAGCATGCAAGCCCCAGCCGTGCGTGTGACCCCCTTTCAGAATCAGGCTGGGCACGCCTGAAGTAGAGAGGATGGAACGTGATTTCAGAAAACTTGGAGGCTGAATGGGAGTCAATGCCAAGAAGTGCAGAGTTATGCATCTGGGGGGTGGTGTGTGCTGAGGGTCACAAGACTGATGTGCGGCTGATGCAATATTTAAATGAGAAAGAAGGTGGAATGGTGTGCAAAACGGACGTACTACGGAGAAATGAGCACCTCTGGTGTTCAGATGTGTGTGGCATCAGGCGCACGGACGTCTAAATTGTGCATCATGAACATGAAATGATGGAAATATGCAATGCCTGTTATTTACCAAATGGAAAGGAAGCACCCGTGGTTTAAGGTGCCCTCCTATCTAGGGAGTAGTGGTGTGGAGCACGATGATTAGATACATTTTTTATTCTAACCCCACATAACTAAACCTCATACTAATTACTTTAAACAACCCTATCCTGTAAGAGAACATTTATCGCAACACAGAAGACCAGGATTTTTAGATTTCCCTTGAGCCCTTGACTGCGAGTAAACTTCACTCCACTCCAGAGCTGGAGTTAATTTTCCACTATAAAAAAATTGTGTCTTGGGTGCGCGTCCCTGCCTCAGGCAGTAATAGCTAAGGTCTTCATTTACCTGGAATTTAAATGTAATGGCGCATACTTGAAACGTGCTAATCTCCTTGCTGCATCGGACGCGGTTATTGCCAGCAACATGTGCCCAGCCATGAGTAAAGTCTTGCACTAGGCTGGGTGCACCTTATTGCATTGGCCTGAGAGAGAGAGGAATAACCAGCAGGAAATAGGAGGTGAGGATGCCCTTGTACAGGCCCTTGGTGAGGCCTCACCTGGAGGACTGTGCTCAGTTCTGGAGTCCGTATCCCTGCTATAAAATCGGGCGTCCATGTGCGCATGGCGGGTAGCGCTGGACAATGACCCCTGCGCGTAGGTTTTAAAATCTACCCCTTAATCAGAAAGAATTATATCAATAAAATTTACTATTAAACAAAAGGAATCGGATGATCACACGAAGCCCTTTATTATGTGCCCGACTCTGGCCGAGTTTCGCTCGTAGAGCTGCCTCAGGGGCAATTCAATTGGCAGGATTTTAACAATGCCTGCTGGGCTGCTGTCACATGTACACTGTCACAAAATCACGTACAGAAATTTATTAATTCCTGTTCATATCTACGGAACGTACTGAACATCATACGTTCCGTAGATATGAACAGGAATTAATAAATTTCTGTACGTGATTTTGTGACAGTGTACATGTGACAGCAGCCCAGCAGGCATTGTTAAAATCCTGCCAATTGAATTGCCCCTGAGGCAGCTCTACGAGCGAAACTCGGCCAGAGTCGGGCACATAATAAAGGGCTTCGTGTGATCATCCGATTCCTATTGTTTTTACTCTAACACAGCCAACTGGATCGGTTTCCGATTTGTTTCTTGGGTCCATCTATTAAACAAAAGGCCATAAACTGTTAAGTATTTAGCCGTCCCCTGTCTTGTGCTGCAAACACCGTTCAGGGGAGCCACGAGTCTGAGTGGGGAGAAAGAGGTTAATCTCCAGGACCCCTGGCACAGTCACCAAAATAAAGCAAGGATGCCAAAAGTGATGTTCAAAATAAAATCTTTACTGTAATCTATAAAAACAGTATCCAGTCCAATATCACAAAAAAATCTACGTCAGCATCAACATTGAAAAATGGTTTCATTGTCCATAGCAAGATTCCCAAACTGTGGGTGAGCAACCTCTGTAATCCAAATCTGTTCAGATGTCTCCAACACAAGAGTCCAAAATACAATTCTCTTCATCCTTGCTTTTCTGGTCACTTGGGGAAAAAGAAAGTGAATCCAGCCCATTGGGATACTGGGAGACGGGGGTGCCCTTCCCTCTGCTCTGATCAATCTTTGTAAAAATCGTTTTCAAGAATCCAAAAACCGCAAAATCCTCTGAAAGTCCCAAAACTAAAAATCACTGAACGGAGATCCTGAGGGGGATCTCCAGCTTATCCTTCAACTCTGCTTCTCCAACCACTTCTTGCTCTTACAGCCTCGCCTAACTCTAAAGAACTGAGCATGCTCCAGGGAATATAAGAAAAGAAGGAATTGCTTGTAAAAAAATAAATAATAATAATTCTCAGCTCTTCCAGTCTGAGAACAGTACCTAAGAAGGTGGTGATAAGATCCTAGAAAGTTGTTGAAGAAGAAGATTTATGACCTTTTTATTGATCAAATTTGACATTACCTATTGTTGTGAGGGCTGAGGGGGGATATGATAGAGGTGTTTAAAATCATGAGATGTCTAGAACGGGTAGATGTGAATCTGTTATTTACTCTTTTGGATAGTAGAAAGACTAGGGGGCACTCCATGAAGTTAGCATGGGGCACATTTAAAACTAATCGGATAAAGTTCTTCTTCACTCAACGCACAATTAAACTCTGGAATTTGTTGCCAGAGGATGTGGTTAGTGCAGTTAGTGTAGCGGTGTTTAAAAAAGGATTGGATAAGTTCTTGGAGGAGAAGTCCATTACCTGCTATTAAGTTCACTTAGAGAATAGCCACTGCCATTAGCAATGGTTACATGGAATAGACTTAGTTTTTGGGTACTTGCCAGGTTCTTATGGCCTGGATTGGCCTCTGTTGGAAACAGGATGCTGGGCTTGATGGACCCTTGGTCTGACCCAGTATGGAAATTTATGAATCAAATCAGTTTTTTTTATTGCAAATGGTATGGAATAGTGTGAATGTGATCAGTTTCAGTGAGTGTTTGTGATTGTTTTTATTGTACTTTTTTATGGGCTGGGATATGAATCTAGCAATGCTATACAACTGAATGCTAAGCATTTTCTAAAATGTTTTAATTTTGTATCATTTAAAACTTTTTGCTGTAACTATAAACGCTCTCTGTATTATAACGCACTATTTGTATGCGAGAAGATAATTTTTATCCTTTGATGCTTCACTAGCTAACTAACCCCATCACTTTAGGGCATTAAGTTCCATTTCACCCTGAAGCATTCCCTACGGAGGGGAAGGCATTCCTGGCTCCAGTCGCTTGCTGGACTAAGCCTGGTCTGAGTCCCGGAGAAGAAAAAGATGGGTTCAAGATGAACAGCCGGGTAAGAGCAGAGCGTCTCACATGCGCAGCCCTGGAGCTTATCTGCTTCATTGCTTGGGTGCCAGACCCCAAGCATGAATATATAACAAGTTCATGCATATTCAAGCAGCGGGATGGAAGGGGTTGTTTTTCCATTCAGACTACTTAGCCCCCTCTCCATTTTGGGGGGGGGGGGGGGGTCAGTGCTCCTGCTGTGTGCTGACTCCGGACATGGACTTGATCTCAGGCCTGCAACCTGTGAGCTGTCTTGCAGTACCAGTGCTTTTCTGTGGGCTGACCTGTCTGACAGCCTATCAAAAGGGCACTTTGTTTGTCTCCTGGCAAATGTTTTCCTTGTTTTTGCCTCTGCAACATGTTTCTGTCCTGGGCAGGTCTTAGCTCATTGTTTATGGAAAGAAGCTGTAGCCTTACCATGCAGGCAGATCACATAACCTGGGCACAGATTCTCATTCTGGTCTAAAGTTCCTCACCTTTTTTTTTCTGTTGAAACATATGTCAGCGTCCGTCTTATGAAGTTGCTGTCCCTTTTGTAGGGTCATTATTCAAATTTGGTTGCAAACAACAGGAAAAACTACTGCTATCTCCTACACTCTCTCCCTGCCTCTTCCTTGTTCCATTGTTGGATTTTCCTCCTTGTGCAGGTCCCCTGCTTGCTCTGCAATCCTACACTGTAGTTTTCAATTTGAGGATCTTGAAATTCTTGTTTTCATCTCCAAACTAATGACCTTGCAAGGAAGCACAGCTCACCTGGTCCCTCTCTACCACGACTTCCACAGAGGCTGACATAAGCAGCTGAACATTAAGTTGTGTTCTGAAATGCAGCACAGAACTTCTTAATGCACAATCATTTTCTAATGGAATGCTAATGTATCAGGAATTTAAAAAAAATATGCACAGAGCAGAAAATGTGGGCTAAGATAATGCTTAGCTTGCACTGAATAGATTTTTTGGAAGCTGCATAATATAAAAGTGTGTATATAAAATAAATAAAAGCCTGATTTGTGTATATAAACCATTCATTCTGCACATAAAATCCTGGCTCCAGCTTCCTCCCGTAGTCTCATGTTAGACCTGCAAACTTTACTGCACCTGGGACAGGAGTTAAGCCAGTGCAGCTCTCTGCTAACACCTCCTTTAGCATAGGATCTGCCCATGAAGGTGCTAAGCTCTGCAAATTGCTGGGTGGAAATTTCTGGTTGCATCTGCAGTAATATTTGTGCACCTGCAGGTTACATGGCAGTGGCACTCTGCTGCGCTGCACCGCGGTTACCGACAGGGGAAACTCTGCTGCGCTGCACCCGCGGTTACCGACAGGGGAAACTCTGCTGCGCTGCACCGCAGTTACCGACAGGGGAAACTCTGCTGCGCTGCACCGCAGTTACCGACAGGGGAAACTCTGCTGCGCTGCACCGCAGTTACCGACAGGGGAAACTCTGCTGAGCTGCACCGCAGTTACCGACAGGGGAAACTCTGCTGAGCTGCACCGCAGTTACCGACAGGGGAGACTCTGCTGAGCTGCACCGCGGTTACCGACAGGGGAGACTCTGCTGAGCTGCACCGCGGTTACCGACAGGGGAAACTCTGCTGAGCTGCACCGCGGTTACCGACAGGGGAAACTCTGCTGAGCTGCACCGCGATTACCGACAGGGGAAACTCTGCTGCGCTGCACCGCGGTTACCGACAGGGGAAACTCTGCTGCGCTGCACCGCGCTTACCGACAGGGGAAACTGCTGCGCTGCACCGCGGTTACCGACAGGGGAAACTCTGCTGCGCTGCACCGCGGTTACTGACAGGGGAAACTCTGCTGCGCTGCACCGCGGTTACTGAAAGGGGAAACTCTGCTGCGCTGCACCGCGGTTACCGACAGGGGAAACTCTGCTGCGCTGCACCACGATTACCGACAGGGGAAACTCTGCTGCGCTGCACCGCGGTTACTGACAGGGGAAACTCTGCTGCGCTGCACCACGATTACCGACAGGGGAAACTCTGCTGCGCTGCACCGCGGTTACTGACAGGGGAAACACTTGAGCAGTAAAGAAATTACATGAAATTATTTTTCCCTCAGAGCCATTCACTATTTTGAGCAGAGCACAATTTATGCTCTCTCTTTGGTGCCTTGGTAAGGTCCTTCTTTGTACCTCGCTATTGTATTTCCACTGGCTCTCAGAATCCTGGAATAAAACCTATGGGAAGGACGAAAGGTCATCTGTGGATTCTGCTGCCAGCTCACCAAAGGCTCTGACAGATGTTCAGTGAAAATCCCTTCACATGGCACAAGGACATGGGACGTTACTCCAGTGATGGCACAGCATTAAGAGAAGATGAAGGGCGAGGGGTGCATGAGTGACCGGACCTCCAGCGTGCAACTTTCATTAGCCACAGCTCACAACTTCAGCCACTATTAACTGCCTGAACTGAAAAATTAATGCTCTAAAAAATCCATTCTAGCAATTACCAGCTCCGAGCCCTCTCTGTGCACCTCTGCCCTTCCTCTTACAGTCATGCACTCATTCCCTGCTCTCCTCGGCTTTTCCATATCTATCTTTCCTTGCTCTCCCCTTGCACCTCTGGAACGTGAATCATTTTGTGCTTATCACCTCTTTTACCAGTTTCCTATTCCTTTCCTAACAAAGGGTAGAGAGCCAGGAAGGGGTGGGAAACATGAGAAGGGATCTAGCAAAGCTTGAGGATTGGTCAAGGGTCTGGTAGCTAAGAATTAATGTTGAAAAATGCAGAGTAATGCATTTAGGATTAAAAAAAACCCAAGGGAGAGATGTTATGAACCTGCTCGCGAGGAGCGTGGGCAGGTCCCTTACCCCACGTGGCCAGTCTGGACGCTGACGCTGTTTTCTTCACGGCAAGCGTGCCGCCGGTCCTGCGCGGCAGGGTCGGGCCGCCGGGAGCTCTCCCATGCGGCTGGGACCTCCGCTGCTGCTCCTGCCCTCCCCGACGCACTGCAGCTGCTCCTGGGATCCTCAGCTGGCAGGGAAGCCGTCCCTGCCGGTGCCTGCAGCTTCCTACTCTCTCTGCTTGACTTCTTTGCGGCGGGAAGCCGCTTCTGCTGCCTATGAGGATGCCACCAGCGGACCCTGCTCTTCTTCCAGCTTCCCTAGGCACGGGCGCGTGCCTCTCTCCTGCTTTTCAAGGGCCAGCCAGGTGTGGCCCCCTGCGGACCCCTCCCTGAGCGTTGTCCTCTTCAGCCCTACAATAGGGCTCAGCGTCCATTCCAGTGTTGGCTTCGCAAGGAGTTAGACTCCTGGTGTCCTGCTGTCCTTCCCTCCAGGAGTCGTCCTTGTTCCAGCACTTCAAGGTCCTGTGTTTCCTGTTCTTCGTTGGAGTTCCTCATCTTGTCCTGATGTCCATGTTCCAGTCCAGATGTCCACCTGCTGTTCATGATCCAGTCCTGAGGTTTGTCTCCTGATCCTGTAATCTATGTTCCAGTCCAGATGTTTGTTCTCCGTTCCTGATGTCCGTGATCATGTCCAGTTATCCTGAACCCCTGGTTCCTTGTTGTCCCCCTTCCTGGTGTGCCTTGTCGTGGTCCGCGACCAGTTCCACGGGCGGGCTATGTAGGGCGCTTCATGGTGCAATGCCTTCCTCACTTCTGCAGCACTAGCCTCCGGGAGACTTCTGCTTCTGTCCTTATCCCTGGTCTAGAGTCCCTTGTGCTTGCTCTGTCCATGCCAAAGACTCTGCCAGAACCTGTACAGTCCTAGCATGGTCCGCGACCAGCCACTGGCGGCTGTGTAGGGCGCGCCTCAGTACAGGCCTCTACAGCTTCTGAGACATGCTCCGTTCATTGCTCCACATCCCGTCTAGAGGCTCTTCGAGTCCAGCATGGTCCGTGACCAGTCCCACGGGTGGACTGTGTAGGGCACGCTGCGTTGCAGTCTCAACCCAATACTTGCCTGAGTCTTCTGAATGCCTTGTACCTTGTTCCTGAGTCTCGTTTGTGCACCCAAGTACCTCATTCTTGAGTCTTCGTCTGAATCTCCATGTTCTGGTCTTCACTGCCCTGCCGCTTCTTGCTGTACCCTGCGGCAGGTCCGAAAGGGCTTGGAACGGTTGGAGGACTGTTCATAAGACCACCATTGCATTGCTGGTCTTCCGAAGTGTGAAAGTCCGGAGGAGGGTCAGTATCTCCAGTCATCTGTCTTCAGTTCAGCCTCGCTCCTGTCCAGCCCATGCTCGGGCATGCCTCGCCTGCTGCGGCACCTCTTCGGAGTTCCTCTGGGGTCGGGTTGTGGTCCAAGAACACACATCCCCTGGTAAGCGGAACCGCTCTCCTAGCGCCTCCTAACAAGAGGTACAGTATTGGAGGTGAAATTCTTCTAAGCACATAGGAAGAGCAGAATCTGGGGACAACTGTATTTGATATGATGGCCAGACAGGTGGATAAGGTGATAGCAATAGCCAGATAGATGCTTGGCTGCATAGGGAGAGGAATGGTCAGCAGAAAAAGGGAGGTGATATTGCTCCTGTATAGGTCCCTGGTGACACCTCACTGGGAATACTGAGTACAGTTCTGGAGACCGCACCGTCATAAGGATATAAACAGGATGGAGTCGCTCCACAGGGTGGCCACTAAAATGGTCAGTGGTCTTCGCTCTAAAGCATATGGGGATAGACAAAGATCTAAACATGTATATCCTAGAGGAAAGGGAGACAGAGACATTCAACTATCATATCTCCCCTATCTTAAAGGTTTCCATGCACAGGATGTGGGTTTCTTTCAATGGAAAAGAGATTGAGAACGAGGGGTCATGGGATGATTTGAAAGGGGGTAGACTCAGCAATAATCTTAGGAAATGTTTCTTTACAGAGAGTGACGGATGAGTGGAATAGCTTCCCTGTAGAGGTAGTGGAGACAAGGGTAGTATCTGAATTCAAGAAAGCCTGGGAAAGCACAGGGGATCTCTAAGGGGGTGGAAGGGATTATAGAGCAGAGTAGTTCGTGTGGATGGGCAGATTAGATAGTCCATATGTTCTTCCACTTCAGAAAGATCTCCCCACCCTGCCAGCCCCTGTAGCTCCCCTCTCTCCCCATCTTTTCAATATATTTATAAATGATCTGGAAAGAAATACGAGTGAGGTTATCAAATTTGCGGATGATACAAAATTGTTCAGAGTAGTTAAATCACAAGCAGATTGTGATAAATTGCAGGAAGGACCTTGTAAGACTGGAAGATTGGGCATCCAAATGGCAGATGAAATTTAATGTGGATAAGTGCAAGGTGATGCATATAGGGAGAAATAACCCTTGCTGTAGTTACACGATGTTGGGTTCCACATTAGGAGCTACCACCCAGGAAAGAGATCTAGGAGTCATAGTGGATAACACTTGAAATCGTCGGCTCAGTGTGCTGCGGCAGTCAAAAAAGCAAACAGAATGTTAGGGAATTATTAGAAAGGGAATGGTGAATAAAACGGAAAATGTCTTAATGCCTCTGTATCGCTCCATGGTGAGACCGCACCTTGAATACTGTGTACAATTCTGGTCGCCGCATCTCAAAAAAGATATAATTGCGATGGAGAAGGTACAGAGAAGGGCTACCAAAATGATAAGGGAATGGAACAACTCCCCTATGAGGAAAGACTAAAGAGGTTAGGACTTTTCAGCTTGGAGAAGAGAAGGCTGGGGGGGGATATGATAGAGGTGTTTAAAATCATGAGAGGTCTAGAACGGGTAGATGTGAATCTGTTATTTACTCTTTCGGATAATAGACTAGGGGGCACTCCATGAAGTTAGCAAGTAGCACATTTAAGACTAATCGGAGAAAATTATTTTTCACTCAACGCACAATTAAACTCTGGAATTTGTTGCCAGAGGATGTGATTAGTGCAGTTAGTGTAGCTGGGTTCAAAAAAGGATTGGATAAGTTCTTGGAGGAGAAGACCATTAACGGCTATTAATCAATTTTACTTAGGGAATAGCCACTGCTATTAATTGCATCAGTAGCATGGGATCTTCTTAGTGTTTGGGTAATTGCCAGGTTCTTGTGGCCTGGATTGGCCACTGTTGGAAACAGGATGCTGGGCTTGATGGACCCTTGGTCTGACCCAGCATGGCAATTTCTTATGTTCTTAACAAAGTTGCTACTCTTGAAGTGTGTGCCCCTCTCTGCCTTTGGGTTTATGTTAAACCTCACCATCTGCTGACCACTGGAGCCCTGGACATTAGGGATGTGCAGGGAGGGGGAGGAGTCAAAATGGCTGCTGCTCTAAGGAGCACTATTTTTATTTATTTATGAACTTTTAATATACCGATATTCGTAGGTCACATCATACTGGTTTACAATCAACTCATGGAGAAAAGAAAAAGAATTACATATAACAGGGAGGGGGGAAGCAAGTGCGTAGGGAGTGTGAATAACAGAAGTAGGAGAGAGAGAAAAAATAAATAGGAACTGTAATAACAGTATTAGCATAATCCTAACATTTCAATAGGTTACATAGGATGCACTAGAGGCAGTAAGACCGAGACTGTGTCAGTATGCGAAGAGAAGGGGAAACAATGTTCCTACCCAGTTTCCTCCTCTTCAGTGGTCAGCCCCATCAATGACGTCATCTCCCGTCCCAAGTACTGCAGCCCCGAACCCTGGGGATTTCCTCTGGTGAACGAAATATGGATAATATCAACCCTGAGGTTTCTTTAAGCTCCACGTCTGTAATCACAGTGTGATGTGATCAGTGTTGAAGTGCGGGAATTAGCAATGTCAACTGATGACGTTGGTGGAGGGTTGGCATTGCTAAGGGAATGGAGAGTTGGGAAGAGTAGTGGCGACGTAGCAGCGGCACCAACATGAGCAGGAGCGATTACTGGTTCTGTGCTAATGCCGTAAAGTCTCCTCTTGCAGCCTTGCCTTGGGAGTGATTATGGGCTCGTCTTTAACAAGTTCTGTCTCTCAATTATGTGACTTCTCATCAGCTGCCTCTTCTAAGCTGACAGCTCATGACAAGGTTAGCAAACATGAAGAACAAGTTACAAGCTGTGAAAGGGAGATTTCAAACTTTCAGTAGTACATTGGTTCAAGATAATTATGGCCTCAGTAACAGGGCTGAGATTTTGGAGAATAATAATCTTGGGGCAGTGCTAGCACGCTGGAGGAAAGATGACTGCTTAATCTCTAGCTCCTCTTAAGAATTCTTTAATAAAGATCTGTTTTATGCCTTATCTCATGCCCAAACGTCTGTTCAAGTAATGTGGTGATTGCTGCCAATCTAAGAGAGATGATGCTATAAACTGGAGAAAATAAAATAAGCTCTGTAACCCGCATTAAATGCGTATTAGTGTGGCAGCCTGAGACCCTCCCGCTCTGGCCCCCAGATGTCACCGCTCATTAGAAAGCCCGTTAGTAAGGAGCCGTCCGTCCCTCTGTCCCTCCCACCTGGAGGGCCTGGATTGGACGCCTGAAGACAAATTAGCCCAGCCTCGTTACCACACCCTGGGATTCAGTGTCAGGAAGCAGGCAGAGGGTAAAGGTGCATTTTTCCCACACAGCTTCACCCTAGGGAGTTTATTTTAGAAGTGACCCCTCCCAGTGCTCTCCCTGCCTGAGGGTCCTTCTTGTGAATTACAGAGAGAGACCTTTAAGCCTGATACCCTTTAGGGTCCTAGGTGGGCAATCCTGCTGCGAGAGACAATGAACGCAGAAGAGATATTCGGTTTAAGATTTAAAGTATTTTTGGATCCCCCCCTCCCCACTGGGATTCCTTGCCTGATCCCACTTTCCCAGAAAGATCAGAGCACAAGGATGAAGGAAGAATAAGAGCAGGAGACCCCATGCAGATCTGTACAGTCACAGGGCCAGGGCGGGCTGGGAGTCTGAGGATCCCGGGGAGAGTTTGTACAATTAAGATCTCTACCTACCCGAATAATACCCGCACCATCAGTCAGAGGGAGACTCAGTAACCACCCAGACCTGGTCCTGTCTAAATCATTTCAGCCTCTCATCCCTTGAGAAGCAGCAGATGACTACACACACGGAGGGGGTTTTCAAATCAACTGGAGAGCTCACTCCAGGGACTGACAGTCAAGCGTGGGGTGTAATGCACCAGCTGGAGCAGCCCCTGAAAATATAAATTAGTTCTGTGCCCTAAGGAGCAAGAACCCTCCAAAAAAAGGGGTTACAGAGATAATTGTGCAATCCAGAGAAGGAGCGGAGACAAATTCAAACAGTGAGGGGTCAATGTTCAGTGGCCTTTAGATAGATAACTCACAATGACGATGTCTCCATATTCTTCCCATTTATCTAGCTCTAGTGGAGCCGGATATCTAATTAACCAGATAAAATTCCAGGGGCGTCCAGGACGCAGGTAAGTTAGCCGGGTAAGTTATTTGCTGCATGGGCAGTAAGTGCACAGATGACTTATTACACTGGATCCTTACTTACTGAGAGGGGAAACTCTCAAGCATCAGTAATGAACTTACTTTTCCCCTCGGTTATTCACAATTCTTCCAGTACTGCCAGCTCCTTGCACTTGCACTGAATATCAGGTTAATTCTAGTCGTGCTGTAGAAAAGTCTTAACATAACTGGATATACCTATGGGCTAACTTTGCAATCCGGCCAGCGTCTCAGCAGTCGTCCGGCTGATTGACTCCACGGCTCTTTTTCCCGGTTCCCTGGCTGGGAACACTCCCAGGCACGTCAGAAGGCCAAAGGCATTTGGTTATCAGTGCATCCACCGGTTCCCCTGGTGCCTGGGAGGCAGGCACGCTCCCTGGTGAGCTCCCAGGCCCAGCCAGCGGCTGCTGAGCCCAGTCTTTATATGCTAGTCCTCTGCAGCCAAAAAAAGGTTAGTCCAGACAACAAAATTATCCAAAAATAAGTCCCCAAGAAACTTCAGTCCAGCCCCACAGGCCTAACTGCCGCCTCCCTCGTACCTCTGGGTTCTCACAATCATTCCCCAGAGATAACTCCTCCTGCTTGGCAGTTTTAGCAGTGGGCTCTCAGCAAAAAGGAAGAACAAATTCAAATGGTAAGGGAAGGTTTTGAAGCCGCACGCTCACCTTCCCTGGCACCACAGCTGCTGTCCTGCAAAGCACCAGGTAGCAAGGTCCCAATCCATCCTCCTCAGTCCCGGGAAGGAGACTGAGAGTGCCATGCCTTTGGCTCCTTTTTATAGGATGCAGACTCCTCCCCTGGTGGCCAGGGATTGGTTCCCAGCGCTCCCCCCTCTGCTTCGCCCTCCCCCAGTAGCCAGGGATTGGCTCCCAGGTCTCCACCCTCCTTTTCCCACACCTGATGCTACAGGGGGAAGGAACCAGCGTGACTCTCTGACTCTGTGTCGCCTGGTTTCTCTTCCCCCTTCCCTGGGGGTTTTTGTTCCCGGGGTTTTGACCTACCTCCCTGGGCTGTATACAGACCCCATCACACAGCGTCTGAATGTTACCCGCTTAGTTCCTTGTGATCTGTCCTGATGGCACTGACAGACTGGCTCTTATAACAGAGTGAGACCCCATCACACAGCGTCTGAATGTTACCCGCTAGTTCCTTGTGATCTGTCCTGATGGCACTGACAGACTGGCTCTTATAACAGAGTGAGACCCCATCACACAGCGTCTGAATGTTACCCGCTAGTTCCTTGTGATCTGTCCTGATGGCACTGACAGACTGGCTCTTATAACAGAGTGAGACCCCATCACACAGCGTCTGAATGTTACCCGCTTAGTTCCTTGTGATCTGTCCTGATGGCACTGACAGACTGGCTCTTATAACAGAGTGAGACCCCATCACACAGCGTCTGAATGTTACCCGCTTAGTTCCTTGTGATCTGTCCTGATGGCACTGACAGACTGGCTCTTATAACAGAGTGAGACCCCATCACACAGCGTCTGAATGTTACCCGCTTAGTTCCTTGTGATCTGTCCTGATGGCACTGACAGACTGGCTCTTATAACAGAGTGAGACCCCATCACACAGCGTCTGAATGTTACCCGCTTAGTTCCTTGTGATCTGTCCTGATGGCACTGACAGACTGGCTCTTATAACAGAGTGAGACCCCATCACACAGCGTCTGAATGTTACCCGCTTAGTTCCTTGTGATCTGTCCTGATGGCACTGACAGACTGGCTCTTATAACAGAGTGAGACCCCATCACACAGCGTCTGAATGTTACCCGCTAGTTCCTTGTGATCTGTCCTGATGGCACTGACAGACTGGCTCTTATAACAGAGTGAGACCCCATCACACAGCGTCTGAATGTTACCCGCTAGTTCCTTGTGATCTGTCCTGATGGCACTGACAGACTGGCTCTTATAACAGAGTGAGACCCCATCACACAGCGTCTGAATGTTACCCGCTTAGTTCCTTGTGATCTGTCCTGATGGCACTGACAGACTGGCTCTTATAACAGAGTGAGACCCCATCACACAGCGTCTGAATGTTACCCGCTAGTTCCTTGTGATCTGTCCTGATGGCACTGACAGACTGGCTCTTATAACAGAGTGAGACCCCATCACACAGCGTCTGAATGTTACCCCGCTTAGTTCCTTGTGATCTGTCCTGATGGCACTGACAGACTGGCTCTTATAACAGAGTGAGACCCCATCACACAGCGTCTGAATGTTACCCGCTAGTTCCTTGTGATCTGTCCTGATGGCACTGACAGACTGGCTCTTATAACAGAGTGAGACCCCATCACACAGCGTCTGAATGTTACCCGCTTAGTTCCTTGTGATCTGTCCTGATGGCACTGACAGACTGGCTCTTATAACAGAGTGAGACCCCATCACACAGCGTCTGAATGTTACCCGCTTAGTTCCTTGTGATCTGTCCTGATGGCACTGACAGACTGGCTCTTATAACAGAGTGAGACCCCATCACACAGCGTCTGAATGTTACCCGCTTAGTTCCTTGTGATCTGTCCTGATGGCACTGACAGACTGGCTCTTATAACAGAGTGAGACCCCATCACACAGCGTCTGAATGTTACCCGCTTAGTTCCTTGTGATCTGTCCTGATGGCACTGACAGACTGGCTCTTATAACAGAGTGAGACCCCATCACACAGCGTCTGAATGTTACCCGCTAGTTCCTTGTGATCTGTCCTGATGGCACTGACAGACTGGCTCTTATAACAGAGTGAGACCCCATCACACAGCGTCTGAATGTTACCCGCTTAGTTCCTTGTGATCTGTCCTGATGGCACTGACAGACTGGCTCTTATAACAGAGTGAGACCCCATCACACAGTGTCTGAATGTTACCCGCTAGTTCCTTGTGATCTGTCCTGATGGCACTGACAGACTGGCTCTTATAACAGAGTGAGACCCCATCACACAGCGTCTGAATGTTACCCGCTAGTTCCTTGTGATCTGTCCTGATGGCACTGACAGACTGGCTCTTATAACAGAGTGAGACCCCATCACACAGCGTCTGAATGTTACCCGCTTAGTTCCTTGTGATCTGTCCTGATGGCACTGACAGACTGGCTCTTATAACAGAGTGAGACCCCATCACACAGCGTCTGAATGTTACCCGCTAGTTCCTTGTGATCTGTCCTGATGGCACTGACAGACTGGCTCTTATAACAGAGTGAGACCCCATCACACAGCGTCTGAATGTTACCCGCTTAGTTCCTTGTGATCTGTCCTGATGGCACTGACAGACTGGCTCTTATAACAGAGTGAGACCCCATCACACAGCGTCTGAATGTTACCCGCTTAGTTCCTTGTGATCTGTCCTGATGGCACTGACAGACTGGCTCTTATAACAGAGTGAGACCCCATCACACAGCGTCTGAATGTTACCCGCTAGTTCCTTGTGATCTGTCCTGATGGCACTGACAGACTGGCTCTTATAACAGAGTGAGACCCCACCACACAGTGTCTGAATGTTACCCGCTAGTTCCTTGTGATCTGTCCTGATGGCACTGACAGACTGGCTCTTATAACAGAGTGAGACCCCATCACACAGCGTCTGAATGTTACCCGCTTAGTTCCTTGTGATCTGTCCTGATGGCACTGACAGACTGGCTCTTATAACAGAGTGAGACCCCATCACACAGCGTCTGAATGTTACCCGCTAGTTCCTTGTGATCTGTCCTGATGGCACTGACAGACTGGCTCTTATAACAGAGTGAGACCCCATCACACAGCGTCTGAATGTTACCCGCTTAGTTCCTTGTGATCTGTCCTGATGGCACTGACAGACTGGCTCTTATAACAGAGTGAGACCCCATCACACAGCGTCTGAATGTTACCCGCTAGTTCCTTGTGATCTGTCCTGATGGCACTGACAGACTGGCTCTTATAACAGAGTGAGACCCCATCACACAGCGTCTGAATGTTACCCGCTTAGTTCCTTGTGATCTGTCCTGATGGCACTGACAGACTGGCTCTTATAACAGAGTGAGACCCCATCACACAGCGTCTGAATGTTACCCACCGCTTAGTTCCTTGTGATCTGTCCTGATGGCACTGACAGACTGGCTCTTATAACAGAGTGAGACCCCATCACACAGCGTCTGAATGTTACCCGCTTAGTTCCTTGTGATCTGTCCTGATGGCACTGACAGACTGGCTCTTATAACAGAGTGAGACCCCATCACACAGCGTCTGAATGTTACCCCGCTTAGTTCCTTGTGATCTGTCCTGATGGCACTGACAGACTGGCTCTTATAACAGAGTGAGACCCCATCACACAGCGTCTGAAGGTTACCCCCCTAGTTCCTTGTGATCTGTCCTGATGGCACTGACAGACTGGCTCTTATAACAGAGTGAGACCCCATCACACAGCGTCTGAATGTTACCCGCTAGTTCCTTGTGATCTGTCCTGATGGCACTGACAGACTGGCTCTTATAACAGAGTGAGACCCCATCACACAGCGTCTGAATGTTACCCGCTTAGTTCCTTGTGATCTGTCCTGATGGCACTGACAGACTGGCTCTTATAACAGAGTGAGACCCCATCACACAGCGTCTGAATGTTACCCGCTAGTTCCTTGTGATCTGTCCTGATGGCACTGACAGACTGGCTCTTATAACAGAGTGAGACCCCATCACACAGCGTCTGAATGTTACCCGCTTAGTTCCTTGTGATCTGTCCTGATGGCACTGACAGACTGGCTCTTATAACAGAGTGAGACCCCATCACACAGCGTCTGAATGTTACCCGCTAGTTCCTTGTGATCTGTCCTGATGGCACTGACAGACTGGCTCTTATAACAGAGTGAGACCCCATCACACAGCGTCTGAATGTTACCCGCTAGTTCCTTGTGATCTGTCCTGATGGCACTGACAGACTGGCTCTTATAACAGAGTGAGACCCCATCACACAGCGTCTGAATGTTACCCGCTTAGTTCCTTGTGATCTGTCCTGATGGCACTGACAGACTGGCTCTTATAACAGAGTGAGACCCCATCACACAGCATCTGAATGTTACCCGCTAGTTCCTTGTGATCTGTCCTGATGGCACTGACAGACTGGCTCTTATAACAGAGTGAGACCCCATCACACAGCGTCTGAATGTTACCCGCTAGTTCCTTGTGATCTGTCCTGATGGCACTGACAGACTGGCTCTTATAACAGAGTGAGACCCCATCACACAGCGTCTGAATGTTACCCCGCTTAGTTCCTTGTGATCTGTCCTGATGGCACTGACAGACTGGCTCTTATAACAGAGTGAGACCCCATCACACAGCGTCTGAATGTTACCCGCTTAGTTCCTTGTGATCTGTCCTGATGGCACTGACAGACTGGCTCTTATAACAGAGTGAGACCCCATCACACAGCGTCTGAATGTTACCCGCTAGTTCCTTGTTATCTGTCCTGATGGCACTGACAGACTGGCTCTTATAACAGAGTGAGACCCCATCACACAGCGTCTGAATGTTACCCGCTAGTTCCTTGTGATCTGTCCTGATGGCACTGACAGACTGGCTCTTATAACAGAGTGAGACCCCATCACACAGCGTCTGAATGTTACCCGCTAGTTCCTTGTGATCTGTCCTGATGGCACTGACAGACTGGCTCTTATAACAGAGTGAGACCCCATCACACAGCGTCTGAATGTTACCCGCTAGTTCCTTGTGATCTGTCCTGATGGCACTGACAGACTGGCTCTTATAACAGAGTGAGACCCCATCACACAGCGTCTGAATGTTACCCGCTAGTTCCTTGTGATCTGTCCTGATGGCACTGACAGACTGGCTCTTATAACAGAGTGAGACCCCATCACACAGCGTCTGAATGTTACCCGCTTAGTTCCTTGTGATCTGTCCTGATGGCACTGACAGACTGGCTCTTATAACAGAGTGAGCTGCCGCTTGTGTGACAGTGATTTCTGTTCTCAGTGAGTTGGTTCACTTTCAGGCCGATCCAATAAATGTGTTCAGAAAACGGGCGCTCAGTGTTCAGTGCCCGCTTCCCGAGAGCGCGCCCAGCCCTCTCTCCTGGGTGCACGATCGAATATTTAAATGAGGGGGACGCGCTTAAAAGGAGGCGCTAGGGACAAATGTGCATCCCTGGCTCCTCCTCGTCATCGGCAACACAGGAGCGGTGGCTGTCAAGCAGGTTGGGAAAACGGACGCTCAATCTAACTGAAACGTTACCCATCTAAATGGCGTACCCGGGTATATTCAGCACTTATCCAGCTAAATTCTAGTGGAGTAACTAATTTCCTGGCTAAAATTTAGCCGGATAAGTTAGGGGTGTGCGGGGGAAGGCAGAGACATTCCAGAGAGGAGCACAGTTAGCCGGATAAGTTGGGGGTGCGCGGGGGCAGGCAGGAGACATTCCAGAGAGGAGCAGAATTAGCCGGATAAGTTGGGGGTGCGCGGGGGCAGGCAGGAGACATTCCAGAGAGGAGCAGAGTTAGCCGGATAAGTTGGGGGTGCGCGGGGGAAGGCAGGAGACATTCCAGAGAGGAGCAGAGTTAGCCGGATAAGTTGGGGGTGCGCGGGGGAAGGCAGGAGACATTCCAGAGAGGAGCAGAGTTAGCCGGATAAGTTGGGGGTGCGCGGGGGAAGGCAGGAGACATTCCAGAGAGGAGCAGAGTTAGCCGGATAAGCTGGGGGTGCGCGGGGGAAGGCAGGAGACATTCCAGAGAAGAGCAGAGTTAGCCGGATAAGTTGGGGGTGCGCGGGGGAAGGCAGGAGACATTCCAGAGAGGAGCAGAGTTAGCCGGATAAGTTGGGGGTGCGCGGGGGAAGGCAAGAGACATTCCAGAGAGGAGCAGAGTTAGCCGGATAAGTTGGGGGTGCGCGGGGGAAGGCAGGAGACATTCCAGAGAGGAGCAGAGTTAGCCGGATAAGTTAGGGGTGCGCGGGGGAAGGCAAGAGACATTCCAGAGAGGAGCAGAGTTAGCCGGATAAGTTGGGGGTGCACGGGGGAAGGCAGGAGACATTCCAGAGAGGAGCAGAGTTAGCCGGATAAGTTAGGGGTGCGCGGGGGAAGGCAGGAGACATTCCAGAGAGGAGCAGAGTTAGCCGGATAAGTTGGGGGTACGCGGGGGAAGGCAAGAGACATTCCAGAGAGGAGCAGAGTTAGCCGGATAAGTTGGGGGTGCGCGGGGGAAGGCAGGAGACATTCCAGAGAGGAGCAGAGTTAGCCGGATAAGCTGGGGGTGCACGGGGGAAGGCAGGAGACATTCCAGAGAGGAGCAGAGTTAGCCGATAAGCTGGGGGTGCGCGGGGGAAGGCAGGAGACATTCCAGAGAGGAGCAGAGTTAGCCGGATAAGTTGGGGGTGCGCGGGGGAAGGCAAGAGACATTCCAGAGAGGAGCAGAGTTAGCCGGATAAGTTAGGGGTGCGCGGGGGATGGCAGGAGACATTCCAGAGAGGAGCAGAGTTAGCCGGATAAGTTGGGGGTGCGCGGGGGAAGGCAAGAGACATTCCAGAGAGGAGCAGAGTTAGCCGGATAAGTTGGGGGTGCGCGGGGGAAGGCAGGAGACATTCCAGAGAGGAGCAGAGTTAGCCGGATAAGTTGGGGGTGCGCGGGGGAAGGCAGGAGACATTCCAGAGAGGAGCAGAGTTAGCCGGATAAGTTGGGGGTGCGCGGGGGAAGGCAGGAGACATTCCAGAGAGGAGCAGAGTTAGCCGGATAAGTTGGGGGTGCGCGGGGGCAGGCAGGAGACATTCCAGAGAGGAGCAGAGTTAGCCGGATAAGTTGGGGGTGCGCGGGGGAAGGCAGGAGACATTCCAGAGAGGAGCAGAGTTAGCCGGATAAGTTGGGGGTGCGCGGGGGAAGGCAGGAGCCATTCCAGAGAGGAGCAGAGTTAGCCGGATAAGTTGGGGGTGCGCGGGGGAAGGCTGGAGCCATTCCAGAGAGGAGCAGAGTTAGCCGGATAAGTTGGGGGTGCGCGGGGAGCAGGCAGGAGACATTCCAGAGAGGAGCAGAGTTAGCCGGATAAGTTGGGGGTGCGCGGGGGAAGGCAGGAGACATTCCAGAGAGAAGCAGAGTTAGCCGGATAAGTTGGGGGTGCGCGGGGGAAGGCAGAGACATTCCAGAGAGGAGCAGAGTTAGCCGGATAAGTTGGGGGGTGCGCGGGGGCAGGCAGGAGACATTCCAGAGAGGAGCAGAGTTAGCCGGATAAGTTGGGGGTGCGCGGGGGCAGGCAGGAGACATTCCAGAGAGGAGCAGAGTTAGCCGGATAAGTTGGGGGTGCGCGGGGGCAGGCAGGAGACATTCCAGAGAGGAGCAGAGTTAGCCGGATAAGTTGGGAGTGCGCGGGGAGCAGGCAGGAGACATTCCAGAGAGGAGCAGAGTTAGCCGGATAAGTTGGGGGGTGCGCGGGGGAAGGCAGGAGACATTCCAGAGAGGAGCAGAGTTAGCCGGATAAGTTGGGAGTGTGCGGGAGCAGGCAGGAGACATTCCAGAGAGGAGCAGAGTTAGCCGGATAAGTTGGGGGTGCGCGGGGTCAGGCAGGAGACATTCCAGAGAGGAGCAGAGTTAGCCGGATAAGTTGGGGGTGCGCGGGGGCAGGCAGGAGACATTCCAGAGAGGAGCAGAGTTAGCCGGATAAGTTGGGGATGCGCGGGGCAGGCAGGAGACATTCCAGAGAGGAGCAGAGTTAGCCGGATAAGTTAGGGGTGCGCGGGGGCAGGCAGGAGACATTCCAGAGAGGAGCAGAGTTAGCCGGATAAGTTAGGGGTGCGCGGGGGCAGGCAGGAGACTTTCCAGAGAGGAGCAGAGTTAGCCGGATAAGTTGGGGGTGCGCGGGGCAGGCAGGAGACATTCCAGAGAGGAGCAGAGTTAGCCGGATAAGTTGGGGGTGCGCGGGGTCAGGCAGGAGACATTCCAGAGAGGAGCAGAGTTAGCCGGATAAGTTGGGGGTGCGCGGGGGCAGGCAGGAGACATTCCAGAGAGGAGCAGAGTTAGCCGGATAAGTTAACCAGCTAACTCCAATATTCAAAGCATCAAAGAGGTCGCTAGCAGAGGAGAGAGGGTGGCTCATTGAGGACCTCTGCTAACAAGGAGGTTGCTAGCAGCCAGGATTGTGACAATACCCTCCCCACTCCCAGGTCCCATTAGTCTTTGGAGCTGTGAATAGTAGGTCAGGTGTTTCTTAAAGCAAAGACAGGAGCTGTAGTTGTAATGCCGGCAGGTACTGGTTTTGGAGAAGTCATAGACTGCATAGTGCATGACATGGTAGCTTGGACTTGGATCTTGGGTTGTGCTGCATGAGTAGCACAAGCTGGAGTCATTAGAACAAGGTCTGCCTGGGACAGAGTGGCTGGAACAGGGTCCACTTGGCATTGAACTGTGGGACCAGAGTCCATCTGGAGCTGGCCCAGAATCTCTCTGGTCCTGAGTTGTGGGACCGGAGTCCATCTGGAGCAAAGTTGGTGGACGATTATCTGGCTGGAGCGAAGTCATGGACCTCAGTCCATCTGGAGTGGAATCATGGACTGGAGTTCGTCTGGAGCCGAGTCATTTGATAGGAGTCCATTTGGAATAGAGTCATTGGACCAGAATCCATCTGGAGTGAGACTGTTGGACTGGAGTCCATCTGGAGCTGATTTGTTGGACCAGGATCTCATTGGATTGGAGTCGCTGAACTGGGGCTTCTCTGGAGTGAGATCAATAGATGGGTGTCTCTCTGGTGAAGGACTCTTGGACCAGGGTTTCTCTGGACCTTACTTGTTGGACCAAGGTCCTTCTGGAGCAGAGTCACTGGACTGGGCTCCCTCTGGAGCGGAGTCCCTCTGAAGTGGAGTTTGTGGACTGGGGTCTCTCTGGAGTGAAACTGCTGGAGAGCAAGCTGACTCAGTCTGGTACTGAAACATGGCAGAAACCGGCGTAGCTTGTAGTGAGGGTACTGTAGAAACTGGGAAGACAGCATAGAAGAGCCGGCATCAAAAGTGTTACCAAGTCTCTTGATGGCAGGACACAGACAATTGGGCTCTCTGAACACAAAAGTTGTCCATTTATCTACATTAGCCGGATAGACATATTCAGCTAACTTGGACGTGATATTCAGCAGCACGGCTACGCTGCTGAATATCCCCAGACAAATCGCTAATTGAGCAGGTCTAACTTAGGAAGATCAGTTATCCGTCTAAGGTTGAAGATTGCCGCCCCGATCCGCCCACTCACCACCCACAAATTGACTGTCTAAGACATAGCTGGATAAGTCACTTATCTGTCTGTCTAGTGGCCACTGAGCAATACCGGATATTCAGCAGGGATAAGTCCTTCTTACTTGGCTTTCTGGCAGCTGAATATCGGGACCCAGATGTCACGGGGACAGCAGCCTGGAGCAGATTCCTGGACTGCACTGCAGGAGCAGTGCTTTAACATAAAAAGGCACAGGCTTAACCTTTTTAGGTGTTAGACCAGTTTTTCTCAGGGCTTGATTGGCAAGAGCTGGCTTGGGAGGGCTTAGATCAGCTGAGGGAGGAGAATTCTCCATTAAACTGAAACTCTCTGAATGCCTGGGAACCTGGCTAAGGTCAGCTGATGGCTGAAAGGCATTCAAAGCTGTGATGTGCATTGCAAACTGAGAAGTGGATTCTGCAGCCAGGTTCAGTTGTGCAGCTGCTCCCTTTGGACTCCTTTGATTATCGTTGGCTGAGATGGGAATATTCTGTAGATGGGCTGGAGACCGGACTCAACAGGAGCTGGGGTGGAGTGGGGCAAACTGGCAGGGCTTGTAAATTGGGAAGTGCTTCAGGATGTTGTGAGCATGGACCCTTGGGCCCAGGCAGAGCTGACATTACCTGCAGGGTCCCCGTCAACGGATGAGAGAGAGGCCCAGCTGCAGCTTTGCCTGTTCCCCTCAGAAATCTGCCTTTGGGCACTGAATTAGGAGCTCAGACTCTGCAGGACTGTGCACCAGCTCCTGTGACATTAACGAGTCATTTACTGGGGGCAGAGCTGGGATCTCTTCACCCCTTTCACAATTCCCACCTTGAGAAAGTCAATTCCCTGCAATAGTTGCTGTAAAACAGCAGTAACGCCTGAACCAGCGATCACCTCAGGCCATTTAACATTGTGAATGACAGCAGAAAAAGACCTAAGCACTCCATCCAGGCTGCCCCGCACGGCTGCTGTTATCATTTCTTTTAATGGGTTCCCCTTCTGTCCGTCTCTGCATCTTCCTGTTGCTTTGTCTCTGTCTGGCCACGTCCTCCCTCTTCCCCTGCAGAGGCTGCAGCGGCTCTGGCTGAAAGCTTTCCCATCATTAGCAGCTCCCAGGAGCTGCGGCAGCACTCAGCCCCAGGCTGGCCTGGGTTATTTCCCTATCCCTCCTGCTTACATCCTTAAGTAGTAAATGGAAGTGGCTTCTCCAGCTCGCTTCACAGCAGCAGAATTAATATCATCTGCTTTTGGCCTTGGCAGAGGTGGAGAAATCCGATTTTATTTAACACTCCCGGCTTTAAAGTACCAAATAATGTCTATTCCTGGCTTTGCTGAGGGTCACGAGCATGAGTACTATTGCTGTCTCTCTGGAAATGCACGGGCTCACAGGGGTGGCTTTCTCTGCAAGGCTGCTGTACAGTAATAACCAGGAGGTCCACATTCAATGTCTTTCTCTCAGCTACACAAACACCAGGATTTAAAGAGCCCACTGGTCTGACCACCCCTGATTGACGGATAATTTACTTGTTATCCTGCTAAAAACTTGTCCGGTTATGTTGGGGCAGAATTTTACAAAAGTGCAGAGCAGGACGAGAAAAATGATAACGGGGCTGGAGCATCTCTCCTGTGAAGAAAGGCTCTGCAGGCGAGGGCTCCTGAGCTTGGAAAAGAGAGAAGTTTATAAAATCGTGCCTGGGGTGCAACGGGTAAATACAGGACGGTTATCTTCCCTTTCAAATAATACAAAAACAAGGGGACCCTCCATGACACTAAGCAGCAGCAGAGTCAGAAGAGCTGGGAGAAAGTCATTCTGCACTCAGCGCACCATCAAGCTGTGGACTCTGCTGCCAGAGGCCGCGGCCACGCGCCGAGCAAAGCGCAGTTTAAGAGGCGTTTGGATGAGTTCCTGGAGGAAAAGTCCAAGGCAGACTGAGGAAAGCCATCGCTCTCCCGGGCAGGGAGTAACCGGAATTACGGGATGAATGCACAATGGCTTTTTTTTTATTATCTTTGTTTTAAACTTGTTTACTTTGCATTATGAACGTTAATTGATTTTATGATGGTGTTTATGCATTTTTATCAATGCCATTGTTATGTTTTCACTTTATGAATGTAATATCCCTCCCCACCTCACTCAGGCTTTACCCTCCCCACCTCACTCAGGCTTGAGCCATGCTACTCCAAATTCAGAAAAAAAGTTAAGACATGGCTCTTCCAACAAGCCTACCCCGACTAATCTTCACCCCCCCCCCCCCCCCCCCCCCGACCAACCCTCTCCTAACCTGTACCTTGTATATAGACCTCTGTAAGTAACCTGCTTAAGTCTTCTGTATATACCTGTAAATAGCCTGTTCCTCTTGTTAATTGCTTTAATTCCTACCTTCCTGCTCTTTGTATATTCCTCCCGGTTTCCCCTCCCCGTTGATTGTAATTTCATCCTACTAGTTGCAATGTGAACCGGTATGATGTATGCTTACTAATGCCGGTATATAAAAGTTTCAAATAAATAAATAAATAAATATCGTGATCACTTAGAGTTTATGAAAGTGCAGACTATAAATAAATAAATGGGAGACACCATCAGAGACAGGATGGGGGGCTCAGAGGACCTTGGGGTGATCCAGTGGGGCCCTTCTTATGTACCGGGGTGGAGCAGCTTTATCTAGCAGCGTCAATTTTCAGTGCTAAAGTTATCTGGAGAAACATTTCACACCACTGAATATCCTGGCCACATTACTCAGATAAGTTTATCTTACTACCCAGCATTGAATATGGACATCTAGAAGTCCTGGTCTGTCTGGGAAGCCGATGTCCTAGCAGGAATGCAGCCAGGGCCGGTGCAAGGGCATTAGGCACCCAAGGTGATCCTTCTGCCTTGCGCCCGCTCTCACTCCCTCCTCAGTCTTGGCCTCATTCACTGAGACACTGCTCGTGCCCTGCCAAGTGTTTGCTTTTCTCGGCCACGAGCAGGATGGGCTCAGCTCGTGGCCCCACATGGCTGCTCTTCGCCGCCCCCAAATGGTTGGTGTCTTAGGTAACCGCCTACTTCGCCTAATGGGACGCACCAGCCCTCATGCAGCCAGGTCTGTCTGGAAGACTATGCGCCCCTCATTTTGGTCAGGACTGTGAGCTGGTGATGGTGGGGCCTGTTTGCAGAGGCCATGGGGATTTGGAAGGCCGGATACTCAGGTAGCAGTGGGACTGGTATTGGTGGCTATTTGGTTTGTTGTAGGACCTTATGGCTGGAAGTGTGAGATGAAGGGAGCTACTGAGTGTACACTAAAAAGAGGTTCTTTATTTATTTATTTATTTATTTTATTTATTTATAACTTTTATATACAGACATTCAAATGAATATCACATCGGTTTACATTCAACAGGAGTAACAACTTAAGTGAAGGACTGGAAAAAATAAATGTTCTTAATGCTCAGTTCTTAATGCTCAGTTCTTAATGCTCAGTTACCAAGAAGGGTGAAGTACAACGGAAGGAACTGACCACAACTCTCTTCCAAAGTGATATCCTATAGGTGGTCCCACTTTAAGGCTGCAGGCTGAGATATATCCTTGGCATGTGGACAGGAATAACTTGCAGACTGGATGGATCAGGCAGTATACGATGTTGCTGTGCTCATGATCATGCTCAGGGTCATGTTGGATGTTGGGTTTGTGATTACTATTGGTATAATCTCATTGTATTATTATTATAGGAAAATTAGTTTCTTACCTGCTAATTTTCGCTCCTGTAGTACCAAGGATCAGTCCAGACTACTGGGTTATGCCTCCCTTCCAGCAGATGGAGTCAGAGAAAAGCTGAAAGGCACCCCCCATATACCCTGGTGTGCCACCTGCAGTCTTTCAGTATAATCAATATCAAAGCAGAATGAAGTAAATTTAATAACCAATGACTAGATCAAGCAAAGAACCTTCCCTATGTCTTTTTTTTTTTTTTAAACAATAACCAGCGAAAAACTATGTATAATTGTGCATACAATACTTCAAAGGCGCTAAGATCTGTAAACCAAAACATGAAAACAGCTGAGCGGACTCTCCTGGACAGGATATCTCTGGGCGGGCATCTGGACTGATCCTTGGTACTACAGGAACAAAAATTAGCAGGTAAGAACCAATTTTCCTTTCCCTGTACGTACCCGGATCAGTCCAGACTGCTGGGATGTACCCAAGCTGCCCTAAATGGGGTGGGACCCTGAGAGTCCCGCTCTAAGCACACCGCTACCAAAGGAATCCACATCCGAAGCTCGGACGTCCAAACGGTAATGCTTAGCAAACGTGTGCAACGATTTCTAAGTAGCTGCCCTGCAGATTTCTTGAGGTGATACACATTGGCTCTCAGCCCAGGACGCTGCTTGTGATTTGATAGAATGAGCCTTAAGACCATCTGGCACTTGTCGCCCATGACATATGTATGTTGAAGCAATAGCGTCCTTTAGCCATTGGTCAATGGTAGTCTTAGAAGCCTTACACCCTTTCTTTGGACCACTCCATAAGACAAAAAGTTGATCAGACAGTCGAAAAGAGTTAGTCACCTCCACATACCAGAGAAGAATCAGTTGTACGTCCAACCTCCTCATATCCTGGCCCTGAGGAGAAGACTTATCCACCTCCGGAAAGGCAGGTAACTCAACAGACTGGTTGACGTGGAACGCCGAGACCACCTTTGGCAGAAAAGAAGGCACAGTCCGAAGCAAGACTCTAGAGTCTGATATTCGTAAGAACGGTTCTCTACAAGACAACGCCTGAAGTTCCGAGATGCGTCGAGCCGAACAGATAGCCACGAGAAAAAACATTTTAAGAGTTAAATCCTTCAACATGGCCCGCTTGATAGGCTCAAAAGGAAAACCGCAAAGTCCACGGAGTACCAAATTCAAACTCCATGAAGGACAAACCGCCCACACCGGTGGGTGTAAATGTTTAGCTCCCCTCAAAAAACGAGCAACGTCCGGATGGCCCGCGATGGAGGTACCCGCAATCTTACCTCGTAAGCAGCCTAACGCCACTACCTGGACCCAGAGGGAATTATACACCAAACCTTTCTTCAAGCCGTCCTGTAGGAAGGCAAGAATGTGTACTATCGTGGCCTGCTGTGGGGACACCTTCAACTCACTGCACCAGGAATCAAACACTTTTCACACCCGAACATAGGTAAGAGAAGTAGATGTCTTTCGTGCCCGCAGAAGGGTGGTAATCACCGCCTCTGGATAGCCCTTCTTTCTCAATTGTCTCCTCTCATAAGCCAAGCCGCTAGACAAAAACGGTCCACCTGATCGAAAAATACTGGACCGTGGCACAGGAGATTCGGTAAATGGCTCAGAAGCAAAGGCCCCTCAACCTTTAGGTTGATCAGATCCGCAAACCACGGCCTTCTCGGCCACTCCAGAGCTAAAAGAATAACCGGCCCCCGGTGGGCTTCTATGCATCGCAAAACCTTTCCCACCAAAGACCAAGGAGGAAACACATATAGGAGAATGTCGAGAGGCCACGGTAGAACCAGAGCATCCACTCCTTCTGAACCGTGTTCTCTTCTGCGACTGAAGAAACGAGCCGCTTTGGCGTTCAGTCGAGTCGCCATCAAGTCCAGCTGAGGGATCCCCCACCAGCGCGTTACAAGCCACATTGCTTCCTTGGACAATTCTCATTCGCTGGGGTCTAGCCACTGCCGGCTGAGAAAGTCTGCCTGAACGTTGTCCACTCCGGCTATATGAGACACCACTATGCGGGACAGATTGCGCTCCGCCCAGGCCAGCAACTGGTCCGCTTCGGAGGCTACTGGGCAACTCCTGGTACCGCCCTGACGGTTTATATAAGCCACTGTGATTGCATTGTTGGACAGGATTCGCACCGCCCGGTGTTGGACCAGTGCCAGAAATTGTCGCAGTGCTAGGCGAACTGCTCTGGTTTCCAAGCGATTTATTGTCCACTTGGCTTGTAGAGGGGACCAATGGCCCTGTGTTGCCCGTGATTGACAGACTGCTCCCCATTCGGTCAGGCTAGCATCCGTCTTCACGATTATCCATTGGGGATTTTCCAGGTCCACACCCCGAAGCAAGTGATTCGGGACCAACCACCAATCCAGGCTGGTCCTTGCCGGTTCCCGCAATGGCAAGGGCAGATGGAACTCCTCCAACTTGGGGTCCCAATGGGAAAGTAGTGCCCTCTGCAAAGGTCACTTATGAGCAAAGGCCTACGGGACCAACTCCAGGGTAGATGCCATAGAACCAAGAACCTGTAAATAATCCTACACTGTGGGCAAAGGAAGGGCCAGCAGGCACCGAACCTGAGTCATCAACTTCTCCATCCTCACCTGAGGTAGGGAAACCTTGCCCACAGTGGTGTCGAAGTGCGCTCCTAGAAATTCCAGCACCTGGGACGGAACCAGTTGACTCTTGGCATAATTGACGATCCAGCCTAGGGAATGCAGGAGGTCCAAAACTGACTGTACCGCCAGCTTGCAGAGATCCTCCGATTTCGTTCAAAAGAGCCAGTCGTCTAGGTAGGGATGAACTAATATCCCTTCCCACAGAAGGCACAACGCCACTACCACCATCATCTTGGTGAAGACTCATGGAGCCGTCGCCAATCCAAAAGGTAGGGCGCGAAACTGGTAATGCTCTCCCATCACCATGAACCGCAGGAACCTTTGATGGTGGTCTTGTATACCTATATGAAGGTAAGCTTCCGTTAGATCCAAAGAAGCCAAAAACTCGCCCTTGTGGACGGCCGCAATGACGGATCTCAACGTCTCCATCTGAAACCTCGGACCCACAATGCTCAGTTGACCTTCTTTAAATCCAAAATCGGCCGGAAGGAGTCACGATCAGTCCGACGCTCGGCTGGTGGGACCGGAACAATCACTCCCAGCGCCTTCAACCGAGACAGTGTTTGAAGAATCACTTGTTGCCTTTCCTGAGACCCCCAGAGAGACACCAGAAATAGATCCCGAAGCGGGCGAGCAAAATCCAAAGCGTAACCGTGATTTATAATATCTAGAACCCACTGGTCCAAGGTTACCTTGACCCATTCCTCCAAAACAGGGAAAGCCCCCCCCCCGATCCCCAGAACGGAGGAATGGGCCGGCACCCCTTCATTGGGAAGCTTTGTTAGGGGTGAAACCGTGAGAGGCGCCGTTGCGCTGAGGCCGTTGGCCTCAAAAGGAATGCGTCCATGCTTGTGACCTTGCAGATGTTTGCCGGGGAGCAAAGGAAGAACCCCTCCCTGCTCGGAAACGGCGTTGTCCTCGAAAATGTCCCCGAAACGCGCCTGAGGAGCGAGACAGTCTAGGCTTGTCCTCAGGGAACTTGTAAACCTTATTGTCCTGCCCTGCAACCAGCTCTGGCACCAGAAGATTTGGGGGCTGTAACAGGGGACCCCCCAGAGAAAAATTCCCCCCTCCTGCCCGAGCCAGCAGGTTATTGCTGAACGAGAGGGCTAGGAAAGGAAGGAGGTTGCAAGTTATTACTGAACGAGAGGGCTAGGAAAGGAAGGAGGTTGCAGGTTATTACTGAACGAGAGGACTAGGGAAGGAAGGAGGTTGCAGGTTATTGCTGAACGAGAGGGCTAGGAAAGGAAGGAGGTTGCAGGTTATACTGAACGAGAGGGCTAGGGAAGGAAGGAGGTTGCAGGTTATACTGAACGAGAGGACTAGGGAAGGAAGGAGGTTGCAGGTTATACTGAACGAGAGGGCTAGGAAAGGAAGGAGGTTGCAGGTTATTACTGAACGAGAGGGCTAGGGAAGGAAGGAGGTTGCAGGTTATACTGAACGAGAGGGCTAGGAAGGAAGGAGGTTGCAGGTTATTACTGAACGAGAGGGCTAGGGAAGGAAGGAGGTTGCAGGTTATACTGAACGAGAGGGCTAGGGAAGGAAGGAGGTTGCAGGTTATTACTGAACAAGAGGGCTAGGGAAGGAAGGAGGTTGCAGGTTATTACTGAACGAGAGGGCTAGGGAAGGAAGGAGGTTGCAGGTTATTACTGAACGAGAGGGCTAGGAAAGGAAGGAGGTTGCAGGTTATTACTGAACGAGAGGGCTAGGGAAGGAAGGAGGTTGCAGGTTATACTGAACGAGAGGGCTGGGAAAGGAAGGAGGTTGCAGGTTATACTGAACGAGAGGGCTAGGGAAGGAAGGAGGTTGCAGGTTATACTGAACGAGAGGGCTAGGGAAGGAAGGAGGTTGCAGGTTATACTGAACGAGAGGGCTGGGAAAGGAAGGAGGTTGCAGGTTATACTGAACGAGAGGGCTAGGGAAGGAAGGAGGTTGCAGGTTATACTGAACGAGAGGACTAGGAAAGGAAGGAGGTTGCAGGTTATACTGAACGAGAGGGCTAGGGAAAGAAGGAGGTTGCAGGTTATACTGAACGAGAGGGCTAGGGAAGGAAGGAGGTTGCAGGTTATACTGAACGAGAGGGCTAGGGAAGGAAGGAGGTTGCAGGTTATTACTGAACGAGAGGGCTAGGAAAGGAAGGAGGTTGCAGGTTATACTGAACGAGAGGGCTAGGGAAGGAAGGAGGTTGCAGGTTATACTGAACGAGAGGGCTACGGAAGGAAGGAGGTTGCAGGCTATACTGAACGAGAGGGCTAGGGAAGGAAGGAGGTTGCAGGTTATACTGAACGAGAGGGCTACGGAAGGAAGGAGGTTGCAGGTTATACTGAACGAGAGGGCTAGGGAAGGAAGGAGGTTGCAGGTTATACTGAACGAGAGGGCTAGGGAAGGAAGGAGGTTGCAGGTTATTACTGAACGAGAGGGCTAGGGAAGGAAGGAGGTTGCAGGTTATACTGAACGAGAGGGCTAGGGAAGGAAGGAGGTTGCAGGTTATTGCTGAACGAGAGGGCTAGGAAAGGAAGGAGGTTGCAGGTTATTACTGAACGAGAGGGCTAGGGAAGGAAGGAGGTTGCAGGTTATACTGAACGAGAGGGCTAGGGAAGGAAGGAGGTTGCAGGTTATACTGAACGAGAGGGCTAGGGAAGGAAGGAGGTTGCAGGTTATTACTGAACGAGAGGGCTAGGGAAGGAAGGAGGATGCAGGTTATTACTGAACGAGAGGGCTAGGGAAGGAAGGAGGTTGCAGGTTATACTGAACGAGAGGGCTAGGGAAGGAAGGAGGATGCAGGTTATTACTGAACGAGAGGGCTAGGGAAGGAAGGAGGTTTCAGGTTATACTGAACGAGAGGGCTAGGGAAGGAAGGAGGTTGCAGGTTATTACTGAACGAGAGGGCTAGGGAAGGAAGGAGGTTGCAGGTTATTACTGAACGAGAGGGCTAGGAAAGGAAGGAGGTTGCAGGTTATTACTGAATGAGAGGGCCAGGAAAGGAAGGAGGTTGCAGGTTATTACTGAACGAGAGGGCTAGGGAAGGAAGGAGGTTGCAGGTTATTGCCGTAAATCAGCATCTGGGGAAAGGGGAATGAAGGCTGAGGAACGTGAGGGAGCCTGCAGCTTTGTGAGTGGCAGCTCTGCAGCAGGGAGAGGGCTGCCAGGGGGACCCGCACTAACCTGGGCCATTGCAAGGGGTCACCTAGCAGAGGAATAGCCTGTTATCATGAATTACCTCCAAAACCCTGCAGAGAGGGCTCAGTCTGCCCAGAAGCCCAGAATAAGAGCCCCCGGGCAGGGAGGAACAGGAAACAAGGAGCAGGGTGCAGGGCTCGACCCCGAATCCCTCCCTGGGCCTGGTGGTGGCAGTGGCAGTGCGGGTGAAGGGTCACCTTGCAGGGGAGGGCTTGATGGTTCCATCCATGGAATAAGAGCCGTTATCCCGCTGCTGTGCTCTTACAGCAGGGGGTCCTGTAGCTGCCTGGCGGACTCCAGCAGACCTTAGCTGCACATCCCTTATCTCAGCCAGCAGCTAAACTGGGGCAATTTGTTATTTTTCGAGAAACAGCAGAACAGTTGTATTCTCACAGTTCATTGCACATCTCTCAGATAATCCTTCTTAAACAGACTCACATCAGAGCAGAAATAAAGCTGGGAAAATTCCTAAACTGCGCTCCAGCCAGTAGCTCAGCAACAGAGCTGCGCACCTAGGGGCCAAGATAATAACATCCGCGCGGAAATCCGTGCGGCAAACGTCAGTGGCAGTGCGGGATGTAATAACGGCCACACATGCTAATCAGATACGCACATAAAATGTGCACACACCAAACACGCGCTGTAATGCACGCTCCTGGCTCGATATAGTGAATCGCGCACATATCCGTGCAGAAAACTGCGCGGACACCCATCGGCATGTGAACGACTGATTCTCAGGATGAAAGCCTTTCTTCTTAAAAAAAAAAAAGAATAAATTAGTGGTCCGGAAATGGATGTGAAGGTGGGTAGAGCAATACCTAACCCTTCAGGATCAGACTCCGACCACCGGCGAGAGCGTGAAATGCAGATCTCATTGAGAAGCTGCCTTCTGTCTTCCTGTTCCATCCGCCGCTTGGCATCAAAACGCGGTCTCCATACCGGCACCGGCACCGGCCTCCTACTCTGACCCAGGCGCTAAAAACCAGCAGTAATGCGAGCTCCCTGCATTCCTGAAATAGATAAGCGCCTGCTTTGCATGCCATTAGCATGCACTAGTGCAGAAAAAAACGCAGGTCAGTAAGCGCGTTGGTGCGTGCTTTTTCCCATGTAAAAACCCTTATTACATACCCGTATAGGGTTTTGCGTGGGAAAACCTGCGAACAAACCCGTGGCAGTTTCAGCGCACTTTATTACATCGTCCCCTTAAGTTTGATTCCCAGACTTAATCTCTGCTATCCAGGCCAGCCTGCTATGGGGATGCTGGAAAAGCAGCACTCTCATCCCCTGTCACACACCTGGGTGCACTGCAGCGAGCCTGGGGAATCCAGCGTTAGGGATGCTGAGACCCTGAGCTGGAGAAGCAGCGCTCGCATCCCCTGTCACACACCTGGGTTCACTGCAGTGAGCCTGGGGGATCCAGCGTTAGGGATGCTGAGACCCTGAGCTGGAGAAGCAGCACTCTCATCCCCTGTCACACACCTGGGTGCACTGCAGCGAGCCTGAGGAATCCAGGTTTAGGGATGCTGAGACCCTGAGCTGGAGAAGCAGCGCTCGCATCCCCTGTCACACACCTGGGTTCACTGCAGTGAGCCTGGGGAATCCAGCGTTAGGGATGCTGAGACCCTGAGCTGGAGAAGCAGCGCTCTCATCCCCTGTCACACACCTGGGTGCACTGCAGCGAGCCTGGGGAATCCAGGTTTAGGGATGCTGAGACCTTGAGCTGGAGAAGCAGCGCTCTCATCCCCTGTCACACACCTGGGTGCACTGCAGCGAGCCTGAGGAATCCAGCTTTAGGGATGCTGAGACCCTGAGCTGGAGAAGCAAGCGCTCTCATCCCCCGTCACACACCTGGGTGCACTGCAGCGAGCCTGGGGAATCCAGCGTTAGGGATGCTGAGACCCTGAGCTGGAGAAGCAAGCGCTCTCATCCCCCGTCACACACCTGGGTGCACTGCAGTGAGCCTGAGGAATCCAGCTTTAGGGATGCTGAGACCCTGAGATGGAGAAGCAGCTCTCTCACCCCCGTCACACACCTGGGTGCACTGCAGCGAGCCTGGGGAATCCAGCTTTAGGGATGCTGAGACCCTGAGCTGGAGAAGCAGCGCTCGCATCCCCTGTCACACACCTGGGTGCACTGCAGCGAGCCTGAGGAATCCAGCTTTAGGGATGCTGAGACCCTGAGCTGGAGAAGCAGCGCTCTCATCCCCTGTCACACACCTGGGTGCACTGCAGCGAGCCTGAGGAATCCAGCTTTAGGGATGCTGAGACCCTGAGCTGGAGAAGCAGCGCTCTCATCCCCTGTCACACACCTGGGTGCACTGCAGCGAGCCTGGGGAATCCAGCTTTAGGGATGCTGAGACCCTGAGCTGGAGAAGCAGCGCTCTCACCGCCGTCACACACCTGGGTGCACTGCAGTGAGCCTGGGGAATCCAGCTTTAGGGATGCTGAGACCCTGAGCTGGAGAAGCAGCTCTCTCACCCCCGTCACACACCTGGGTGCACTGCAGCGAGCCTGGGGAATCCAGCTTTAGGGATGCTGAGACCCTGAGCTGGAGAAGCAGCGCTCGCATCCCCTGTCACACACCTGGGTGCACTGCAGCGAGCCTGAGGAATCCAGCTTTAGGGATGCTGAGACCCTGAGCTGGAGAAGCAGTGCTCTCATCCCCTGTCACACACCTGGGTGCACTGCAGCGAGCCTGAGGAATCCAGCTTTAGGGATGCTGAGACCCTGATCTGGAGAAGCAGCGCTCTCATCCCCTGTCACACACCTGGGTGCACTGCAGCGAGCCTGGGGAATCCAGCTTTAGGGATGCTGAGACCCTGAGCTGGAGAAGCAGCGCTCTCACCGCCGTCACACACCTGGGTGCACTGCAGTGAGCCTGAGGAATCCAGGTTTAGGGATGCTGAGACCCTGAGCTGGAGAAGCAGCGCTCTCATCCCCTGTCACACACCTGGGTACACTGCAGCGAGCCTGTGGAATCCAGGTTTAGGGATGCTGAGACCCTGACTGTGGCTGATCCCCTCCACTCCTCAGCTTCAGAGACATCCCTTCTCCTTGGCTCTCTCTGCTGAAATCAGGAGAATAAGGAGAATGTCCCTTTTAATGCCTGGCAGCAGTAGGATTTATGGGAAGAACTGAAGAGGGAGAAGGGTAAAAAGCTGCTGCCTTCCTGCACTCTTGTACACACAACATCAGAGGCAGAACTGCAGAGGGGCATTTTCAGCATAGGGAGGAGCACATTTCAGCCACAACTTGGCCAGCTGTCTAGATTTAGGACACCATTGCAGCATCGAGGCTTGGACTCCTGAATAGCTGGCTAACCACCCTTCCAGACAGCCCTGCCCCGGGACCATCTAGATTTTAGCCAGCTAGTGGTGACATTTCCAAAGATGGTGAACTAGCCCAGAACTCTGATGTTAGGTGTTGTAATTCAGTGTGTGTGTGTGGGGGGGGAAGGGGGGGTATAGTGTGTGTGTGTGTCTGAGTGTGTATGTGTGTGTGTGGGGGGGTGTGAGTGTGTAGTGTGTGTGTGGGTGTGTGTGTGTGGGTGTCTGAGTGTGTAGTGTGTGTGGGGGTGGGGGTGTGAGTGTGTAGTGTGTGTGGGGGGGTGTGGGTGTGAGTGTGTATGTGTGTGTGTGGGTGTATGTGTGGGTGTGTAGTGTGTGTGTGTCTGAGTGTGTATGTGTGTGTGTGGGGTGTGTGAATGTGTAGTGGGTGTGGGTGTGGGGGGTGTGGGTGTGAGTGTGTATGTGTGTGTGTGTGTAGTGTGTGTGTGTCTCTGAGTGTGTAGTGTGGGGGTGTGTGTGAGGGTGTGTGTCTGAGTGTGTATGTGTGTGTGTGTGTGTGCATGCACACGAGTGTTGAGGGTGGGGGGATTGCCGGTTGGGCTTCAGGAAACCTGTGAGTACTTCTGTAATATGTTGAATGCAATGAAAAAAGGAAACCCGTCTTGTACTGTTTGCTTTCCTCAGCCTTGCATTGTCCTGTTCTAGTTAAGTGGAGGCAGCACAGCTGTGGCAGATGGAAGCTCAGTTTCTCCTCTGCTCCCTGGTCTACTAACTCTCATCCTCTGCTCCAGGGGGTCAGATGAGTAACTGCATGACAGAATGAACATGGGTAGCAAATCCACCCAAGTAAAGCTTCTCCTAAGTGTGGCGAGCAAAGCCTGGCACAGAAAGTAAAAATAACAAAACATAAAACAAACACACACAATGCATTTCTATTGCAAGTAATGCAAACAAACACACACAATGCATTACTATTGCAAGTACTGCAAACACACACAATGCATTACTATTGCAAGTAATGCAAACAAACACACACAATGCATTACTATTGCAAGTAATGCAAACAAACACACACAATGCATTTCTATTGCAAGTACTGCAAACAAACACACACAATGCATTACTATTGCAAGTAATGCAAACAAACACACACAATGCAATACTATTGCAAGTGCAAGTACTGCAAACAAACACACACAATGCATTACTATTGCAAGTACTGCAAACACACACACACAATGCATTTCTATTGCAAGTACTGCAAACAAACACACACACAATGCATTACTATTGCAAGTACTGCAAACAAACACACACAATGCATTACTATTGCAAGTAATGCAAACAAACACACACAATGCATTTCTATTGCAAGTAATGCAAACAAACACACACAATGCATTACTATTGCAAGTAATGCAAACAAAATCAGTGCCTGGATTCTTCAACTCTACAGGAAACTGAAGCACGTGGCATTATAGTAAAAGAAAAATGTATTATCACTGGAAAATTAAGAACATTTGCTTTTGTATGTTATAACCTAAAACTACTATCCTGCCCTATATCTCAGTTCAGTTGAAGGAAAATTTCAAAATTACCACATGGCCAGAATATTAGCATAAATTCTCAGTTTAATCTCAGGTGATTCTATAACATTAGATGAACCTCTCTTCCATCCAGATGGTTGATGAACCAGTTACAGATGCTTTGGGGATATTTCTAGCACTCCGCGTGCATCCACAAATCTTCTCCAAAATAAAGAATAAAAATTCCCTCTATTCTGAATACACTCACAGCACCTCTTCTGAGAACGCGCTCCAATTTAGTTAGCCTAATACGAATACTTTTACTTACTGAAATATGCACAATTCTGCCCATGAATGCGCATACATGGGCGTGCACGCTCATACATACCATGTACACGTAGCTGCACGTGCCACTATGCACACAAGTGCACGCACACTTCCGCGAGGGCTGTTCTTGGATCTGCTGCGTCACGGTTCCTCTATCAGTGCGCCAGGGACATCGCTCTCTTGGTGTCCCTGGTGGTAGCCAACACAAATAAGCTGTTCCCGCGCCGCTGTGAGGTGCAACCTACGCAGGAATAGGTAGGCCTGGGAGGAGCTACAGGCAAATGTCAATCAAGGAGCCTCCCACCAACGTGGGGTTAAGTGGTGCATGTGAGGGGGGCCAGTAGGGCTGGGGGTGGGTTAGGGGGTGCATGGGGGTGCACTAGGGTGACAGAATTATCCAAAATATAGCATCTGAGTAAATACGTTTGCCTGTATAATGTTATATATGTATATTAAATATGCTTTTCAACATATATAACATTATACAGGCAAACGTATTTACTCAGGTGCTATATTTTGGATAGTTCTGGCCTTAATATTTATATATAGCCAGTCGTACATTGTTAGGGCCTATTGCATGGTTCTTCGTATCAAAAAAGCTGTCCCCTCTATGTAAACGTATATTCCCGCTGCCTGCACTGCACGGCTACCTTAATAGTGACCTGGGTATAAGGACCCTTCCTGTACGCTGCCTGTGCACGGCCATCGCCTCACTTCTATGACAGCAAAGAACCATGCTACCAACTTCAGACACCTGTAGGATACACGATGAGATACCATTACGGAAGTCCCTGTACAGTTCTAGTGCACACTCAGCTTTTTCATCCTATTCCTTCCAATAGATTGAGGACCTGAAGAAGAAGGCCCAGTACTTGCACCGTAAGAAAAGGAGGTCTTAGGAGCGCTGCAGGCTGAGCGGTAAGTTCTTCTCTAGCCATAGTCACATGGTCTGTATAGGTCCCGTTTCTAGCAGCACACACACAAGGGCCTACTGCTCTGCATGACCCTGCCTCTGCTTTCATCTTACCAAAAATCCTCATTCACATACACGTACATTGAGAGTGCTCTCAGGGCCACAGGCGGTGCTGTCATGAGGTATTCATTAAAAGGTACTCTCTGGCCTTCCTGGGAAACCTGGTTCTTCACAACCACTCAAATATTTCTTTGCATGCACAACTGGTATGTACAGCCTCATGACCCAAGGTGCCTTTCTGTTTAGACCACTACCCATCACGTCAAACCCTGCCTGTTAGGAAGCGCTAGGAGAGCGATCCCATTTGAGGGGATTGTGTGCCCTTGGGCCTTGGCACGACCCAGAAGACTCCAAGCAGCGCCGAGGGTTGGCGAGATGTGTCCCAGCATGGGTGAAGACAAAGTCTGACCCTCTGCCGGACCTGCATGCTTCTGGAAACCAACAACACTATGTTGGTTAGTGAACAGTCCTCCGACCGTTACCAGCCCTTTCAGACCTGCCGCTGGGTATCGGCAAGAAGCAGCAGGTCGGACTGAGGACAAGGGCAGGTGGAGGCCTTGTGACATAGAAGACTCAAGATGTGGACGAGAAGACTCTGGATGTGGACAAGGAGCTTGGAAGACTCTGGACAAGACGAGAAGCTTGGAAGGTACGGATATTGGCACTGTCTCTCAGGGCGCCCTACACAGCCCACCGACACAGGCGAACCCAATGGGCTGGTCACGGACCACCCTGTACTCTGCGCACCCTACACAACCTGAAGAGGCTGGTCACGAACCACGCGGAGAGTGGGACAAGCGCAGGAAGGGAATCCAGCAGAGACGAAACTCCAATGATGAGAACAGGAACCAGCGAGATGGATTTACCCCAACAAGGTGTCATCTGGAGAACCAAAGGAGCTAGAGGTCAAGAGGACTCAGAACAAGCGAAGGAGGAACGGAACCTCGGAACATCAGGAAGTGGAACATCAGGAAGCCTGGACTAGGAACCTCGAAACATGAAGACATGGAACATCAGGAAGCCACAGGAAGCAACGAAGACTCAGGCGAGACAGGACATGGAGCTCCAACGAAGAACAAGGAACAAAGACCTGATGGAGCGCTGGAAGATGAGACTTTCAGGAGCAGGAAACTCCAATGCAAGGCAAAGCAGGACTGAAGGTGAAGCCCTCTTATAGGGCTGAGACAGGAAGTCATCATCAGGTGGGGCCCGGGACATATCCAGCCGCGGGTCCTTTAAATATAGTGAAGAGGCGCGCGCCTGCGCCTAGAGGCAGGAACAGGAGACAGGAGCAGCACCACGGACAGCAGCGCCGCCGCTGCTGCGCACAGGAACAGGAAGCAGGCCCAAGCAGAAGCAGGACGGCGTTGGGAGCAGCCTCCAAGCCGCGAAGAGAACTGAAGTCCGCAGCTTCCTGCCGCTGAAGACAACGCTGCCTCGCGGCTCCCTGCCGCGAGTGAGGACAAGACTGGGAGCGGCCTCCTGACCACTTAGGAGGTCGGAAGCGCGGCGGTGCAGGCCGCGTGGCGCAGCAGGTCCCGACTGCTGCGGAGCGCGGCTTTGAAGTCGGCGGCCTCTGGGCTGCATCGGGAACACAGCACAGGAGGTAAGAGGCCTGCTCGCGGGGGAAACTCCGCAGGCAGGAATCATAACACTGTCACAGAGTCAAACCCATGCAAGGCAGCATCGACCAACAGCCAACTGAAAGAGATAGGCTAAATGTCCAAGAATGTATCTATCGATCAGGCTCCACATATGGGATGTCATAGCCTCATGCGTATTACGTTTTCCCTTGCCCTACACCTTCCCAACTAGAGGAAAACCCTCTAACAGAATGGAAGCACAGGACACACTATTGCTGTTGTCTTCACAGATGACAACTCGACAGCAGAGGAGGAGGAGGAAGTAGCGTCAGCGCCCACTGATGCAGCCGCTCCTCCCTCAGCAACCTGGGCCACAGCACTCTCCCTCTCCATCCAAATAGGGCTTCTTACCCCAGGGACGCGGAGACCCAGACTGGCCAGCCCTGCACCACTCTCGGCTTCTTCCTGCATCATCTGGAGAACCAGGCTCAGCGTCCGGCACAGCCGCTCCACGCTCTGAGCCTCTCTCAGCAGCAGTTTGCGCAGGCCACGCAGATGATGGAGGACGAGCTGAGGGCAATACGAGCAGCCCTTGGGAGTCTCGCAGAAGAATCCACGGGCCAAGCTGAGGTCCTGATGCCATTGGCTTCGGCTTGGCACATGGGCCTTTTTTGCTACATCAGCATTGTGTTGAAGTGCATGTCGACAGCTGTGTTTAGCTGAACGCATCTTCCTGCATAGATGTCGACAGCTGTGTTTAGCTGAACGCATCTTCCTGCATAGATGTTGACAGCTGTGTTTAGCTGAACGCACCTTCCTGCATAGATGTCGACAGCTGTGTTTAGCCGAACGCATCTTCCTGCATAGATGTCGACAGCTGTGTTTAGCTGAACGCATCTTCCTGCATAGATGTCGACAGCTGTGTTTAGTTGAACGCATCTTCCTGCATAGATGTCGACAGCTGTGTTTAGCTGAACGCACCTTCCTGCATAGATGTCGACAGCTGTGTTTAGCTGAACGCATCTTCCTGCATAGATGTCGACAGCTGTGTTTAGCTGAACGCATCTTCCTGCATAGATGTTGACAGCTGTGTTTAGCTGAACGCACCTTCCTGCATAGATGTCGACAGCTGTGTTTAGCCGAACGCATCTTCCTGCATAGATGTCGACAGCTGTGTTTAGCTGAACGCATCTTCCTGCATAGATGTCGACAGCTGTGTTTAGTTGAACGCACCTTCCTGCATAGATGTCGACAGCTGTGTTTAGGTGAACGCACCTTCCTGCATAGATGTCGACAGCTGTGTTTAGCCGAACGCATCTTCCTGCACAGATGTCGACAGCTGTGTTTAGCCGAACGCATCTTCCTGCATAGATGTCGACAGCTGTGTTTAGCTGAACGCACCTTCCTGCACAGATGTCGACAGCTGTGTTTAGCCGAACGCACCTTCCTGCATAGATGTCGACAGCTGTGTTTAGGTGAACGCATCTTCCTGCACAGATGTCGACAGCTGTGTTTAGCTGAATGCACCTTCCTGCATAGATGTCGACAGCTGTGTTTAGGTGAACGCATCTTCCTGCACAGATGTCGACAGCTGTGTTTAGCCGAACGCACCTTCCTGCATAGATGTCGACAGCTGTGTTTAGCCGAACGCATCTTCCTGCATAGATGTCGACAGCTGTGTTTAGGTGAACGCATCTTCCTGCACAGATGTCGACAGCTGTGTTTAGGTGAATGCATCTTCCTGCATAGATGTCGACAGCTGTGTTTAGCCGAACGCATCTTCCTGCATAGATGTCGACAGCTGTGTTTAGCTGAACGCATCTTCCTGCATAGATGTCGACAGCTGTGTTTAGTTGTACCCACCTTCCTGCATAGATGTCGACAGCTGTGTTTAGCCGAACGCATCTTCCTGCATAGATGTCGACAGCTGTGTTTAGGTGAACGCATCTTCCTGCACAGATGTCGACAGCTGTGTTTAGCCGAACGCATCTTCCTGCATAGATGTCGACAGCTGTGTTTAGGTGAACGCACCTTCCTGCACAGATGGCGACAGCTGTGTTTAGTTGAACGCACCTTCCTGCATAGATGTCGACAGCTGTGTTTAGGTGAACGCACCTTCCTGCACAGATGTCGACAGCTGTGTTTAGCTGTTCCCACCTTCCTGCATAGATGTCGACAGCTGTGTTTAGCCGAACGCACCTTCCTGCATAGATGTCAACAGCTGTGTTTAGGTGAATGCATCTTCCTGCATAGATGTTGACAGCTGTGTTTAGCTGAACGCACCTTCCTGCATAGATGTCGACAGCTGTGTTTAGGTGAACGCACCTTCCTGCATAGATGTCGACAGCTGTGTTTAGCTGCAGGAAGATGTGCAGATGCCTCAGGCTGTTAGATAGTATAGGCAGTGACTCGGGCATTGCCCCTGGTTGCAGGATGATGGGCAGATGCTTCAGGCTGTTAGATAGTATAGGCAGTGACTGTGACATTGTCCCTGGGTGCTGGAAGATGGGCAGATGCTTCAGGCTGTTAGATAGTATAGGCAGTGACTCTGACATTGTCCCTGGATGCAGGAAGATCTGCAGATGCCTCAGGCTGTTAGATAGTATAGGCAGTGACTCTGACATTGTCCCTGGGTGCAGGAAGATGGGCAGATGCCTCAGGCTGTTAGATAGTATAGGCAGTGACTCTGACATTGTCCCTGGGTGCAGGAAGATGGGCAGATGCTTCAGGCTGTTAGATAGTATAGGCAGTGACTCGGGCATTGTCCCTGGGTGCAGGAAGATGGGCAGATGCCTCAGGGTGTTAGATAGTATAGGCAGTGACTCTGACATTGCCCCTGGGTGCAGGAAGATGGGCAGATGCCTCAGGCTGTTAGATAGTATAGGCAGTGACTGTGACATTGTCCCTGGGTGCAGGAAGATGGGCAGATGCCTCAGGCTGTTAGATAGTATAGGCAGTGACTCGGGCATTGCCCCTGGGTGCAGGAAGATGGGCAGATGCCTCAGGCTGTTAGATAGTATAGGCAGTGACTCGGGCATTGCCCCTGGGTGCAGGAAGATGGGCAGATGCCTCAGGCTGTTAGATAGTATAGGCAGTGACTCGGGCATTGCCCCTGGGTGCAGGAAGATGGGCAGATGCCTCAGGATGTTAGATAGTATAGGCAGTGACTCGGGCATTGCCCCTGGGTGCAGGAAGATGGGCAGATGCCTCAGGCTGTTAGATAGTATAGGCAGTGACTGTGACATTGCCCCTGGGTGCAGGAAGATGGGCAGATGCCTCAGGCTGTTAGATAGTATAGGCAGTGACTGTGACATTGTCCCTGGGTGCAGGAAGATGGGCAGATGCCTCAGGCTGTTAGATAGTATAGGCAGTGACTCTGGCATTGCCCCTGGGTGCAGGAAGATGGGCAGATGCCTCAGGCTGTTAGATAGTATAGGCAGTGACTGTGACATTGTCCCTGGGTGCTGGAAGATGGGCAGATGCCTCAGGCTGTTAGATAGTATAGGCAGTGACTCTGGCATGGTCCCTGGGTGCAGGAAGATGTGCAGATGCCTCAGGCTGTTAGATAGTATAGGCAGTGACTCGGGCATTGCCCCTGGGTGCAGGAAGATGTGCAGATGCCTCAGGCTGTTAGATAGTATAGGCAGTGACTGTGACATTGTCCCTGGGTGCAGGAAGATGGGCTGATGCCTCAGGCTGTTAGATAGTATAGGCAGTGACTGTGACATTGCCCCTGGGTGCAGGAAGATGTGCAGATGCCTCAGGCTGTTAGATAGTATAGGCAGTGACTGTGACATTGCCCCTGGGTGCAGGAAGATGGGCAGATGCCTCAGGCTGTTAGATAGTATAGGCAGTGACTGTGACATTGTCCCTGGGTGCAGGAAGATGTGCAGATGCTTCAGGCTGTTAGATAGTATAGGCAGTGACTGTGACATTGCCCCTGGGTGCAGGAAGATGGGCAGATGCCTCAGGCTGTTAGATAGTATAGGCAGTGACTGTGACATTGTCCCTGGGTGCAGGAAGATGTGCAGATGCTTCAGGCTGTTAGATAGTACAGGCAGTGACTCTGGCATTGCCCCTGGGTGCAGGAAGGCTGATGCCTGCTTCGGGCTGTTAGATATTACTGTCAGGGTCTGCTGCTGGCAGTAAGGTCAGTAGGGGTGTTGTATCTGCTGCTCTCTGTTTCTCTTCCTGCGCTCCAGCTGTCAGTCAATGGTTAGGATTATTTTATTACTGA